>NC_058507.1:22951562-23087988 GCF_020382885.2 Scatophagus argus
CACCTGCAAGACCTGGCTGCCCTTTGCTGCCTTAACCTTAACTGGGACATTGGACAGCACACTCTGTTGGTCTCCGGCCCCTATATGACCACATAACCCTGCTGATGTGCTGCTTATAACACCAGAAGGTCTTTCTGTGTCTTTGGCCTGTATATGTAGAGCACTTGGGTGAGCTTGCTTGCACACTTTACAGATGAGATGCAATTTACAATCTCTGCTCATGTGGCCTACAGATAGACATCCACAGCATATGTCCTTGGTCTTTAAAGGGCTGAACTTGTCTCTGTGTGTTTTGTTAGAGAAGTCTTTGCACAGGTCCAGTGAGTGTTTTGAACTACATAGGGGACAAGAGGGTCTTGTTTCCTTTTTGGGTAATAGCTATACTCAAAGAGTTAAAGCAAGGCGTCTGGACTTGTGAAAATTGACTTGAAGACGTTTCACTGCTAATCCAAGTAGCTTCATTACAAACTGGACTGGTGCAAGAACGTGGACATGGTCTACAGAAAGGGCCAGAGCCGCCTCTACTTTCTGAAGCGGCTGAGGTCCTTCAACCTCTGCAGGACGATGCTGAGGATGTTCTACGAGTCGGTGGTGTCCAGTGCCATCACATATGCTGTTGCCTGCTGGGGCAGCTACCTGAGGTTGAGGGACACTGTGGATTAAAAAAATGTTTAACATGCCTTATTCTGTTTTATGCTATATGTTTTATGCTATATCATTAATGGTATAATTAATAATGTTATAATCATGTAGAACTAGTTGTTTGTCTCAGGACTGCACACTCTGAGGGAGATAGAGGTATCATGCATAGTAGGAGAAGGACACCATATCTCAAGTCACTCTGACCGACAGGAGAAGACACTGATACACCACCCCTCCCCTCTCGCTTGAGTGTAAAGGTGTTGAGACTAGCAACCGGTGTTATCTTAAAGTATATATAATGATGTACTTCCTTGAGTGCTTTAGATCCCACTTGGCGTTTGGCTGAAGCAGACTTGTGTTCTGAGGTGGGATCTCCAAAGATCTTTGATTCTAAAATAAATAACTCTGTTTTAAGGCTATTTCAACGACTCTGTTTTAACTCT
The DNA here is from genome assembly GCF_020382885.2 of Scatophagus argus. Taxonomy (NCBI): domain Eukaryota; kingdom Metazoa; phylum Chordata; class Actinopteri; family Scatophagidae; genus Scatophagus; species Scatophagus argus. The sequence goes on from NC_058507.1 coordinate 22,952,648, forward strand.
CTCACATCAACCTACTCGGGGAAGCAAGTGGGCTTCAACAACACCAACAGACTCAATAGAATCATCAAGAAGGCCAGCCATGTTGTGGGAGAGGACCTGGACTCTCTGACAGTGGTGTCTGAGAGGAGGATGTTGTCCAAAATAAGGACTATACTGGACTTTCCCTCTCACCCTCTCCACAATGTGCTGATCGGCTACAGGAGCTCGTTCAGCAACAGACTCATACTGCCACGATGCACCACAGAGCGACACAGGAAATCATTCCTGCCTGTCGCCATCAAACTGTTAAACTCAGCACTGTGACGGACACACTCACTTATATATACAATGTACATATTGGCTTTTTTTACACATGTACACACCTGTATTTTAAATTTTCTTAAAAATTTGAATACAGTTTTTGTAAATACCTGTACTTTGAGATTTTAGTTTTGTTTATCCTATCTTTATTAAGTTTATCCTATTTTTTATACTCTGCACTTTTCTCCTTTCTTGGTTAGGAATACTGCATGTGCAATGTCTGTAAAAACAAGAATTTCCCTCCAGGGATAAATAAAGGAATTCTGATTCTGATTCATCAGTTCTGAAGAAACTGTTAGGTGGGGAACAAGTATATATACTTTAGTGGGTGTGACCAAGTGAAACTAAACAAAGCAAAGGATCTGATAGTCCTGCAAATTTGTCATGTAGTTAGACTGCCATTGATGGCCCTCTGTGTCTAACGACTGGCTACCTGAGTCTAACGACTGGCTAATGGCTGTGCAACTGTTAATGAGTTCGGGTATGACCGGTTAACCACCTATTGTTCTTATGGCTTTCATGTGAATTGGAGTGAAACTTCCTGGGTATGGATGGGAGGACAGCATTGTAGGTGCAAGAAAGATGATGTTTAAATCCACCACCTCTGTTAAGTGAAGGTTTTTTCCAACTTAACATAGATGGCTTCCTTGACCCCTCTTTCATACCAGCTGTCCTCTCTGTCAAGAATGTGGACATCGTTGTCTTCAAAGGAATGTCCCATTTCCTTAAGATGCAAGTGGACCGCTGAGTCTTGTCCTGTGGAGGTGGCTATCCTGTGTTGTGCCATTCTTCTGTGGAGTGGTTGTTTTGTTTCACCAATGTAGAGATCTGAGCATTCTTCACTGCACTGGACTGCATATATGATATTGCTCTGTTTTTCCCTGGGGATTTTGTCCTTGGTGTGGACCAGTTTCTGTCTAAGTGTAATCATGGGTTTGAAATGGACCGAGATGGCGTGGTTGTTCTTCTTAGTTTTTCTGATAATCCTGACACATAAGGAATGACAATGTTACTCCTCTTCCTGTTGTTTTCCTTTTTATTGTTGGTGGGACTTCTTTTTGTTGGTGAGTGAATATGACCTAGATGAGAATCTCCACAGATATGTTGCCAATCATTTTGGGAAAGACGCCCTACGATTGGTGAGGGAACAAGGAAAGACCTCCAAGAAATTAGCTGACTACAGGAACCACCTAGGGTTCAACCTGAGATGTAGACAGGAGAAGCTGACACCGAAAAGCCTACATCTCGCCTCTACCGTCAAGGGACACAAGGCTGACACCATCTTACAAAGAGCCCAGAGCCAGCTCCTCAATGAGAGGATACGACAGACCAGTTTCACCATAGATGCTCTCCAGACCAAAACTGAACATACCAAAAAACAGCTTGCCACCCTTTTACCTATCAATGTGATGGATGAAGTCACCAAACTGAACACAAAAATCCAGACCATTCAACACAACAAGGGTAAGGAGAGACCCTGTGAATATTCTCATTCATCCAGGTCGAGTTATCTCAAGGAAATTCAATCGAATGCAACTGGACTTAGTTATTTGTCCTTGAAGACATTTTCACCTCTCATCCAAGAGGCTTCATCAGTTCAAAACTGAACTGAAACGGAGACAGGACCACTCACCTGAACAACAACACATCCAAGAGAAATGGGTGAAGAACCTTTCTGACAGGGAATTGACCCAGTCAGAAAAGGATGTGTTGGCCAAAGGACTCAACTTTGCCATTTCACCACAACAAATCCCAGTAGTGGACCTCATAACAGCCACTGAGTCTGCCATCAAAAACAACAACCTGACTGAGACTGAAGCTGAACAACTCCGGATGAAGGTCACAACCACCCTCTCCAGTGCTAAGGCACCCCATCTAACATTTCTATAGAGAAACGTAAAGCATTAAGTTCTTTGCAGAAAGACCAAGACATTATGATCTTATCAGCAGAAAAAGGAAGATACACTGTCATTCTCAACACACAGGACTACCACTCCAAAGTGGCAGCCCTCCTCAGCGACACAGCCATATATGAGAAGCTGAAGAGAGATTCCACCAGCGAATACAAGCAACAGCTAATTAGTTATTTACAAAAACTGGAAAAGGATCAAATAATTAGCCTCAAGCTCTATTTCCAGCTCTACCCTGGAGAGGCCACTCCACGCCTGTATGGACTCCCGAAGATACAAAAAAAAAAGGAGTCCCCCTCAGACCCATCGTCAGCAGTACAAACTCGGTCACTTACAAGGTGGCCAGACACCTGGCCAACATCTTGGCGCCACTAGTGGGACACACTCCTCATCACATTATCATTATGGACCGAGAGGACACCATGGCCTCCTTTGATATCACCTCCTTGTTCACTTGCATCCCCACCTCAGAAGCCACACAGATGGTAACAAGATGCCTTTCACAAGACAACACACTTAATCACACTCTCTCCAGACCACATCTGTGATCTATTGGACCTTTGCCTGAACACAACTTACTTTCAGTACAAGGAGAATGACAGAAGCATGGCTGTGCCATGGGATCACCCGTGTCTCTTATTGTGGTCAACCTTTATATGGAAGAAGTGGAAAGAAGAGCTTTGATGCCCTTTCCCGGAACACCTCCTTCCCACTGGTTCAGATATGTGGATGACACTTGGGTTAAGATCAAGACCCAGGATTAGCCAGTCGTTAGACTCAGATAGCCAGTCGTTAGACACAGAGGGCCAACAATGGAAGTGGGTCGGCGTCACTGACACAGAAAAAGAGCTGAACCCTGATGCAGAGTCTAAGGAGCAGGCAGGCAGGTCCAAGCAATAGTCTTTAATTAATGATAACAAAAAATCAACTCAAAAGCACACTCTTTCTGTGGCAGCAGAACTACAAAAAACTGTGGTTAAATCACCAAGCAAAAACAAGGCATGGCAAGGCAAAACTAAACAAACGTTCCTGGCATGACATGGAGAAAATGCAGATGCTCTGACAAAGGTGACTAAATAGAGATGATAACGAGACACAGGTGACACACATCAGGTGGGAGAAAGCAATCAGGAAAACCAAAAACAAAGTTACAAGACAACAGGACACACAGGGGAAGTGACGTTTTTCAAAATAAAAGCGGACATGACAAAAACCTTGAACATAATACATGGAAACACATGACAAGACAAACATGGCACATGGACTGAAATCAAAAGACAAAGCATAACCAAAAACCAGGCATGACACAGTCTAACTACATAGACAAATTTGCAGGACTATCAGATCCTTTGTTTTGTTTAGTTACTTGGTCACACCCACTGAAGTATATATATTTGTTCCCCACCTAACAGTTTCTTCAGAACTGATGAAGCTGTTTGAATTAGCAGGAGACGTCTTCAAGTCAATCTTCACAAGTCCAGACGCCTTGCTTTAATTCTTTGAGTGAATAGGACCTGGATGACTGAGAATCTCCACAGATATTTAATAGCTAATAGCCTTTGCCTTAGTAGCTGACTGGTCATAAAGATCACCAAATATTGGGTCAGCTGCTATACAAGCTTGCTTTTCAATGAAACAGACAAGATCCAAAATTCTCACCCTGTGATTTTGCTGTTCTTGTAGCTCAAAAGCCTTGTTGCGCCATTTCTCCCTGAGTTTGTACAGCAACTTGGAGACAGTGCTTCTCATGCTGGATATTGTGTCCAGTTCATCTATGTATTCCATTTCCTCCATGGCGTTGCAACAGTTCCTAAGAAATAGGGCAAAATCTTGCAGCATTTTAGAGTTCAGATTTTATTTGAGACCAGGACAGGACCTTTTGCAAATAAGCACAAGAGATTTTGTATTCGTTTTCCAAAGTTTTCCTTCAGCAACTTCTTTGCTTTGTGATAACCTCTACCTGCTGACATGTACTCACAGCTCTTAAGTAGTCTTTGTGCCTGGCCTGTAGTGTATTGAATAAGAAACTGCAAACGGTGTCTATTATTTTCAGTTTTAGCTTCAATCAGGTTCTCAAATGAGTGAGTGAATGATTTGTATTCCAGGACTTGCCTGTCAAAGACTGGAATGCTTCCTTGTGGTAAAGTGGCCAAAAGTTGCTGTTTCATAAGAATCTGTGTCAGTTTATTTTGGTTTTCCAGGATATTTGTCATATCTGTTTCTTGTGCTGAGGGGGGTAAAGGGGGTTTCTGAGTGAGGCATAGTGGACTGAGCAGGTTGGGCTGAATGGGAGGAGACGTACTGAGGTATGGGAATATGTGATTGAGGTACAGTGGGCAGAGCATGGAAAGTGACGGGGCTTTGAGGCCTGTAGCAGTTGGGACTGGATATCACTACTGGCCCTGGGTTGCACACTGGGCGCTGCAGGCTGGCTAAGATATCGATCTGAATTTACAGTAAAGAATCAGAATTAGAATTGACTTTATTGCCATTGTAAGTGAAGAGGTTTCACATTACTAGAAATTTGTCTTGGTGAAAGGGAAACTGAACATGAACACCTGCCTTAGTCTTAACAACAGGAGCAATTTCATGGACTGGACTTTCTGTTTTTTTTAGCAAACTGTAGATGTGTAGCTGTTGATGCATCAGCTGTGAAATTGGCTGCTCCTGCACATGATACAGGTGCCTGGGTCATCACTTTGTTCCTGTCAGCCTCTTTTAGGTAATTAATTCTTGCAGTAGTGGGTTCAATTTCAGACTGCAGTTCTTTTTCTTAGCATTTCTTCCTGTTCTTCAATGGCATGTTTTTCCTGCAACTTTGAAACTTTGGTCATTAAAGCAGCTCTCTCTGCTTCTGTGCGAATGCGCAGCATTGTAGACGAGGTGTTAGATGAGATACTGGAACGGGATTTAACAGAGTCAGAATCAGCAGTTCTGATCTTTGCAACTTCAAACATTTCCAGTGGATACTTTTCCTGTGCCCCAGAGGAGGTAACTTCTGTTAAGTTATGGGAAGTGGGGCTTTCGATGAATGAAATCCATTTACGTTATCGACGTTATCGGCCACAATCTGCTTTAGGCTAGGCTGATACCAATTCTCATCATCTTCCTTTCTCGCTTCCTCCTCCAACATTTTAATAAACGTGATGTGTAAAGCTTTAAACTCAACAAACTCATGAAACTTAACCATTTAAGTTAATGGTTATTTAACTTTATCAAGAAATTCATTTTCCATCATCATAGCGTTAACAATGTTCATCCTCCGTATTATATGTAACATTTTTCCTCCTCTAGAAGAGGGCAGATGCGCAATTGCTTCATCCAAGTCTCCAGCAGGAGTTACTTTGGCTTCAATCTATTTTCTTCTTTCAGTTATCTCTTATGTGTCCAAAAAACGTAAAAATCTGTTCGCGTTCTTCTCAAAACTTCCTTTCCAGGTTAGGTTCAATTGTTTGGCCACGTGAATAAACTTTCAAAAAAATACTGTGGCTCATAACTTCAAACATCTTCAACAAAGGTCATTTCTAAATTATCCAAATATTATGTCCAAACAAAAAGATTTCCAAAAATGTCTGTTTTACAAGTACATACCTCTTCAAAAGTGTTTCTCTTGTGTGACCCAACATGTGCTCTTTCGGCCGGCGTTTCCTTTGTTTTCGTTCATCATCCAAAATATCCTCCAGATCCTCCAGTCAAAAATCCACAGCTAATCATTCTGATGTTTTGTAGCAGCAAAAAAAGGGTTACAGCTTTTCCTATAGCTTGAGTTCCTATTCCTTTTTTCTTACCAATTCAAAGAGAGCAGACAGTTGGTATTATGACTCACAGCCTTCCCAGAGAAGAACAAAAAATAAATGAACCCAAGGATAGTTGATGCTGTTGACTTTTTATTTCAAATAAATATAAAAATAAAAAGGAAGTAGTTAAACTGCTCAAATCTTAAGCTATAGCTCCAAGCAGGCCTTCTGCTTGGTCTGCGGCAGGGGCTGAGACTGGCCGAGGTCAAAATGAGTGTGAGCTGGTCTGCCTTCTCCGCCATTGTGCTGCATGCACTCCAATTTATAGGGTTGCACCCATGCTCCCTGCAGAGGGCGCACTGTCTCAAAATAGAAAAAGAAAAAATATAAGCAAATAGAAATAAACACTAAATGCGGCTCCTACAATGATAGTTAGTTATATATAGTTAGTTAGTTATATAGTTGATTCATTTAAACTAACATCTTCATCCTGTAACCAAGTCTCAGTGAGACAAAATATATCAGACAGATGATCAATAATTAAATCATTAACTAGGAGGAATTTAGAGTGGATATTTATCAATCCACATGTGACTGTTCCATTTTTTGGTTCTGAATATTTGTTAGTGCGTATTTTTATGAGGTTATTTTGATCAACACTTCTTAACTTTTGTTAAGTTAAAAAAAAATTAGTAGTTGGACTGTGGGAGGACAGGGGACTGACACTATTGCAATAGGATTATTAACCTTAGTGTTACTGTGTGCATTTATATTTATATTTATTGCATTTTTAGTTGAGGGCAGCAGAGAAGTGTGTAAGACTCTGCCTCCTGGCCTTGACCCAGGGGGTTCGCTGTTTAATGAACTTGGCTATATTGGTAGAAATAAGAGCCGGCTCTCCTTAGACCTTATAAGACCAGGTTTTCCCCAGAAAGTCTCCCAATTATCTGTAAAGGCCACATTGTTTACTGGACACACCACCGTGACAGCCAGTGACGGAGCGATGACATGCGACTAAACATGTCATCACTGGTCAGATTCGGGAGGGGACCAGAGAACACTATGGAGTCCAACATGGCTTTTGCCAAACTACACACCGACTCCATGTTAACTTTGGTGACCTCTGACTGGCGTAGCCGGGTGTTATTAGCACCGACGTGAATTACAATCTTATTATATTTACTAGTGATGGGTAGATGAGGCATCATGAAGCGTTGACACATTGCCAAACTGTATTGATACAGTGTTGATACTGTGTCACTGAATACTGACACCTGCTGGGCCTTAAAAATCCCTACTTGCCTAGTTGACAGACTCAACTGACACTGATTTGATGACCTAGTATATACAATAATATAATTTAAGTCATTGTATTTTATATTGTATTATTTCATATCTTTGATATTTTTAGATACGGTCAATAAATAATGTGAACATGTATCATAATGTGAAAATCTGTGTGTGAATGTGTTGTGAATGAATTTTAATTTTATTCAAAAAAATAAGTTTCTCCAACATTTTGAAATTGAGTCTGTTACGCTTGTTTGATACAACTTCTCCAGCTGTAGAAAACACCCGCTCACATGGCACAGATGAGGCTGGAGTGCAGAGAAATTGTAAGGAAAGCTGGTAGAGGTTTGGATAGATTGTCTTTTGGTTGTTCCAGTATCTCATAGGATCCTGGGACCTGGCAATATTGCCTTCTGTCAGGTATCTGTGCACCTGCTGGATGGCATCATTCTCATGCCTGGCCCTATAATGCCTCAGCATTGAAGAGGTGCTTTTGTTTAAATAGGATAGTTCTGTCAAACAAATGTGACATTTTACCTGCAGAAAATAATATGAAAAGTAACTTTGAAATGAATTTGAATTCAGATAGATCAAGTGGAAACTCTGAGAGGAACAGGATGAAACAACAAGGATATTAAAACAAATACCTTGTTTTCCAACATGAGATCAAGATGGTCCCACACGGCGGAAACCTTTCTCTTGGCTTGAGGCTGCGTCATAATTCTTGATGAATTTAAGGATGATCAGATCAGAGATTCTTTTGGCCAATACATCCCATTGACAGATGCGCTTCCTTATAAACAACCAAAACAGTTCCTGTATTGGTCACGTGACTTTCTTAAAGCGATACGCGCACCGACACGGGTTTTGCTCTTTGAGCTCGATGCATGTGCCGACGCATCGGTGTTGCCGGACCTATCACTAATATTTACACTTATCTCCCGCCAGCAGCTTTAAGTTACCCACTATGTCGCCCGCTCTGGCCCCCAGGATGCATTTAACTATGTTCGGACAGTTAATAAATTTTCACTAAAGTGCTTGTGCACTTCCTTGTTAAACCAACCACACTAAAAGATAACACAATGTATATCGATTAGAGTGAATCTGCAACACCAAACATCAGGTGAGCGAGCAGGACAGAATATAAACAGGAAATGAGGCAATACGTCACCATTGGAAAGATGTCCTTCTACAGGAAGAAGTCATCAGCAACATCAGCAGAGCCTGCAAAGGCCTAAGAACCATCTCAGGACACCAAGAAAACTGATTCCCAGGCTTTGGGGGACCCAACACCTGACACTGAGATAGTGGACTCTTATCGGTACCTGGGTGTTCACCTAAACAGCAATCTGAACTGGACAGACAACTACACAGTACAGTAAGGTACAGTACAGGAAGGGCCAGAGCAGACTATAAGTACACAATATACCCAAGTGTGTGAGGGTGTGGTACCCCAGGTCCTTCCTACCTGCTGCTGAGACTGTACAACCAGCACTCTTCGCTGCACTCCTCCACAAACTGAACTATTGTGCAACAATCCCCAATCTTTGAAATTCAATACTATAACTTTTTACTGCTAATAATGTAAATAATTGTGCAGTACTGTAAATATCGTGTGTTTTTCTATAGTGTATTAAAAAAAACATTGTATAAACATTCTCTTATTTACTTTGTGTATTTTTTATTCGACTTATCTGTACCTTTATGTGCTAGCCTTGTTCTGCTGTGACAATGTGAATTTCCCCACTGCGGAACTAATAAAGGATTATCTTATCTCTTATCTAACGATTAGTCATATCCATATTCGGCGGTATGTCACACTAAGCATAAGCCTGCACACCTGTCAAGGATTCAAGGAACTTTATTGTCATTTCACACATGTAGTAACATGAGGTGGAACAAAATTAGTTTCCCAAAACAAAACAAAACAAAACAACAAAACAAAATACCTAATGCTATAAATATAAAACAACACTATATAAATATAAAAAACAATCAGAATAAAAGATATAAACAATCAGAATAAATATTAACAAACATGTTATGTAATAGATCAGACAAAAGAGTGTGTGATCAGATTAAATCAGCATCAACAAGATTTATACAACAGTTTGGACTTAAAACACTAGAGTTATTCTCTAAATTCTCCATGACAAAGGTCAAGTGATGGAAAAAGAAACACAGCAAAATCAGTCACTGTCAATATGTTGTTCAAATGCCATATCTGTTGTTCATTGATAAAATGCTGAGGTAATAGGTTCAGCAGTCATTATTTGGTGAATGATAAGACAGAAAATGTCTATGTGTAGAACAACAAGAACCACTCCTGTCCCATAAATATTTTTTACAATCCAGCAACTGCCATGACCTTAAATGGATTCACTAACCTGACAGAAAAAAATGTATTCTGTTTGGGGGATGGTGAAACATGAAAAAGATTTGTTAAATAAAGATAAAGTTGATTTCTGCTCCTTAGGGTTTGTTTGTTGATAGAAAACAAAGATAAAGTCCCTCTCATAATTTTATATGTTATATATATTATATGTTTTTTGAAGATATTATAACATTGAACTATCTTTTAACTAAAAATACAAGGCATCCCATTTTGCCAGTAGCAGCTGTTAAAGTGATCTCAGCATTGAGAGGAAATCACTGATTCTGTGTTTGATTTTTTTTTCTTCTGTTTATTGTTGGAGGATGGTTACTGTTGATAAGAATCAGAATTCCTTTATTTATCCCCGAAAGAAAATTCTTTTTTGTACAGACATTGCACTTGCAGTTGCAGTTTTCCTAACCAAGAAAAGAAAGTGAAAGATATAAAATAGGATAAAAAACTAAGATAAGTATAAATCTAAAATACAGGTATTTACATGTGTATGTACATATATGTTGTATGTAAAAGTATGTGTGTCCATCACAGTGCAGAGTTTAATAGTTTGATGGTGACAGGCAAGAATGATTTCCTGTGTCACTCTGTGGTGCACCGTGGGAGTAAGAGTAAGAGAGTGTTGCTGAATGAGCTCCTGTAGCTGATAAGCACATTGTGGAGAGGGTGAGAGGGAAAGTCCAGTATAGTCCTTATTTTGGGCAACATCCTCATCTCAGACACCACTGTCAGAGAGTCCAGTTCCTCTCCCACAACATGGCTGGCCTTCTTAATGATTCTATTGAGTCTGTTAGTGTCCCTCACCCTCAGGCAGCTGCCCCAGCAGGCAACAGCATATGTGATGGCACTGGACACCACCGACTCATAGAACATCCTCAGCATCGTCCTGCAGATGTTGAAGGACCTCAGCCACATCAGAAAATAGAGGCGGCTCTGGCCCTTTCTGTGAACAGTGTCCACGTTCTCGCACCAGTCAAGTCTGCGATCCAAGTACACACCCAAGTACTCTTCCACTACCTCCACAGTGGCCCCTTTGATGTTGATAGGGGTCACTGGATTCTTAGTCTTCTTCGGGTCCACCACCAGTTCCTTAGTGGTGGACCAGGTCCTTGTCTTTGTCACATTGAGCTGTAGGTGGTTTTTCCCGTTCTATGTGACGAAATTGTCCACTACAGTCTTATGCTTTGTCTCACCCCCTACAGCAAAGAACATGATTCTCACAGTGCTTGCCAGCTTGTCCAGGTGGATGTAGACTCTGTAGGCTGTAGACTGTTCAGCAGGTAGATGATGGCATCGTCCACTCCAAGACGGGGCTGGTAGGCAAACTGAAGGGGATCCTGAAGTGGTTGGACCATGGGCGGAGCTATTCCAGGACAAGTCTTTCCAGGGTCTTCATGATGTGTGACGTCAGAGCCACAGGCCTGTAGTCCTTGGGGTACTCTGCATAGCTGGGGGGCACATGCTTTCAGGACCCTGGGGCTCACACCATCTGAGCCTGCAGCTTTGCTGCAGAATTGATTCACTGTTATTGGCCAAAGCACAGGAATGATTCAGTAAATTTTTTCAGAGTAGATTTTCATAAAGTATCCAATTTTAACAGTTCTCAATCTGCTCATTTAAATGTTGCTCAGGGGAATATTTTACCTTTTATGCCCTTTCAGTCGTGAGTCTGCTTAAACCATTGTACAGTGGAAGTCATGTTGTCTGTGTGATTGAATTTTTTCTGGCTCAGACCTTCACTGCAAGAAAAAGTCTGGACAAAACAGATCAGAAAGTAAAAAGTATGAATGTAGAAAGTGAACATTCTCTCTTTACAAAGAACATTTTACAACTGTGGGTCTGCAGACATGGATTTCTTTCAATGCAATAAATGTAGGGGTCCAATGACTTAGCTCTTCATGATCCACTTAACGAGCTGCTGACTGTGAAATGGAAAAAAAAAAAAATTACCTGGATTTCAAAAACACCTTCAATGTGTTCAGCCTTTCAGTGAGCAATTGTCTCACCCCAATATGTAACAATAATGATACTACTACTATTTCTGCCACTACTACTATTACTAATAATAATAATAATAATATAGCTGTGCTTTCGCTCACTCCACAACTACCACGACCAACAACAACAACAATGAAAGACTGCGTGTTCGAATTCTAAAGATTGGCATCAAGAAAACAATAAAGCAATGGCAAACAAATGTCATATGATAGGCTTCCCGGGCTTAGGAACCGAAATGCTGATAGTGGAGGTATTAGTAGTAATAGGTTATGATGTTTACCGCAAAATTACTGTTGATGACGTATTTATCATCATTATTAGTCTATCACACAAATAGCAGCAAAGTGACTCTGCTCTTTAGCTAGTTAACATTCTCTGCCTTTGATTTCCTCCCACTTTTTTGTGCAGATGTAGGCTATCGGGAGATGGTTTTAGCCGTTCAGATCAACCGTAACTGCTCCTTACGCTGCAGCCTGACGACAGCCATCTCAGGCTGACAGATGGCATAGGGGTCACCACGTCAGAAAGTGTCATAAAGCCAATGACTGTACTCAGGGCAAAGTGCAGCCAGGAAGCCGCTTCTGCACAACTTTGTCTTCCATGATTTCGAACGCACGCCATAATGCAGCAGTATTATGGCAAATTCCCGATTCGGCTGTGCCTCTCCCCGATTGCCGTCTTGTTTTTTTTGGCATTTTGTATCACACCTGTAAAATTACACCCACAATGTCTGGATTTTAAGCCACCGTTTCGACCGATAAAGGAATTGGAGTTTTGCGTAATGTACAAGGAGTTTGGCTGCTGCGATTACCAGAAAGACCAGGAGCTGATGTCGAAGTACTACCATATTGTGGATAATTTGGATTATTATGGGTATGCCAATTGTGCTGGGTTCATCCTTGAACTGCTCTGCCAGGTAGGCGTGCGGAAAATTTGTCTCGCTCAGTCCAAGACGTCTTGTGTCTAGCCTGAACAAACAGCAAGACACATTCACGTCACTGAGCAACACAAAGCGATCTGTTAGAACATTTGTTCATTTTAATGATAGAATCTCGCAGCAAAATGAGAAATTACATCGGTCTCGTGCTTTCATCAAGTAAACTACAGAGCTGTGTTAAAGGTCATCCCTTCTTACAGCAGGACCTAATAGGCTATTTTGTGTGTATTTTGTGCTTCATCAGTTTGACTTTGCCCTCCCACAACTGGGGTTTTGCACTGCGGTTTTCGAGTGCCTCCTTATATGAGACACTATGGTAATAGCGAGTTCGAACCGATTTCACAATAAAAGCAGTGTCTGGGAAACTAGGCAAAGTTACATTCAGTCATTAAATGAATAAAAGAATATAATAACTGAATAGATTTATGAACAGGTAAATAAATCAAGATAATTGGAGCCTTCTTGCAGTAACATTCCCCATAGAATCCATATTTTATAGGTAGATTTTCCGCTGCATGTTATACTATTCATTTATTATTATTGTTGTTGTTATTATTATTATTATCATCACTGTTTTTTGAAAGCGTTATTGTTATCCACAGTTCCAATTTTTATGTTATTACTGGTGTTGCTATACATCTCTGTCTGTGTGCTACCCCTCCGTATCTCTATGTCTGTCTTTATCTATGGCCAGACACAGAACAAGGGTCTGGTATGAGGTTTCTCAGTTCTGAGCTTGTGGATCAGTGTTTGTGGAATGATTGTGTTGAAAGCTGATGTAAAATCCACAAAGAGCAGACGGACATAGGAGTCCTTATTTTCACCATACATCATATTAACACTTTACATGACATGTTCACTACTTTCTCTGATGCAGAGATTTTGAACAACCGCTTATTGAAAGCAATTTCTGGGTAATGAACATTGTTTACATTTCCACAGCCATTACCACAATCCACTACCTTTGAACTACTTATGCAGACTAAGGGAGAATTGCAAAGAATGATGAAGAATACATATTTTGGACCTATATAAAGCACTTCAGCGTGTTCTTTGACAAATAGAAAGAAATTACCCCAGCTCTGTAGGAAGCCCAGTTTTGACTACAAACCCTCAAGTTTCTTTTATCATCCCTGGGTTCACATGCTACAGTGGTGCAGTCACCAAAACAAACTGACTTCTGACCGTTGCTGCTTATTTTGGGGTAAACAAAACAAATCCTTACACATGATTTGGCTTGTAGAAGTTGATTATTATCAAAGGTCATACACCAAATTAAAGACCACGATCAGCTTATTGCAGGGAGCAAACATGTTATTTGGCCTTGGAGAATAAAAATCAAAAGCAAAAAACGTGGAATATAAGTGAGAATGTAGGAAGGATGGAATCAGAATCAGAATTCAGGAGACTACTAGACATGAGCTCAGTAACACAGAAGAATGCCATTTATTCATTTCATTTCAAAGAAACACATTTCATTAAAGATGTACACTTAATAGTCACATTAAGTCTGATTTCAGTTCTCTAACACCAATACTTTGGTGCCCACTTGGGTGCACTGTTCTGTTGCACTGTTTTGGATATGCGTTTCTTACAATTTAATGAATCATATCAGATTAAGGAGCCTATTTGAAGTCAGCCAGCTTGGTACTTCACTATCAATGTGCAGATTCACGACAGTCCCACGGCCAAATATGTCCAGGCGACCTGCTTTCACTCTCTTGCCATGTATCCATTCATTCATTCATTCATGTATCAGTCTATCTATCCAAAGCAGTTATAAAATATACCAACAATAAAGATTTAAAGTTTTAAGTTTAACCAGCTGCATAAATTACAGTAACATTACAATACTGAAATATAGTAATAAGGTGATGAATCCTCACATGGGTTAATGGCTATGAAAGCCTATCTTCATTGTTTTTTGGCTAAAAGCTCCTCAGAATGCATAGAGGAAATATTAACATTGATACACATTTGTAAAAATGTTGATATGACCTGTATTTTAGACCGAACAGTGAGAGAATATGTACCTATGATTTGTACAAATGCACAATGGTAACATATCATCGTGGTGACTGGGTTTCCAACCAGAAACAGCAGGAATAAAGGTGATTACAGAAAACAAAATTAATAAGGACATAGTCAAGTTATGCCATAGAAATTATGTACACATGGCAAGTAGACAAGTATGTATTGTAATTTACTGGTTGACAGGGTTGGACCTTATTACGTTTTATTAGACAAGACAAGACAGCTTTATTTGTATAGCCCATTTTTACAAGCAGTTTGTCTCAAAGGGCTTAACATAACATCAGCAACATCCTCTGCCCTTCGACCCTCACATCAACTAAGGAAAAACTCCCAGAAAAACCTTTAACAGGAAAAAAATGGAAGAAACCTCAGGGTGAGCAACAGAGGAGGGATCCCTCACCCAGGACGGGCAGACGTGCAATGGATGTTGTACAAGCAGGAAAACAGTTAACAACATGAGAGTGACATTACTAAAAAGACAAGTAAAACAAAATCTCAACTGTTTAGTTTCACTTTTGATACCACCTCAATATGATTTTAACATTTCACAAGACTGAAATTACAATAATGAAATTATAATGAACTGCTGTATCATTCATGTATTTTTATGTGCTGTTGAAAATCACTATCCTATCAATTCTATTTAGTTCAATTTCGGCCCGCAAGGGAGAACCACCCCGCCGATAGTTGGTGCACAGAAGACTGACAGGCAGATGTCAACAGTAGACATTGGGTTGGTCATAGAGCTACAATTCAACATGAAGATCTGTATGGAGAGATACCTGCAGAAAGATATATATATAGAGAGAGAGAGAAAGGGAGGGAGAGACACAAAACTACGAGGAGAACTTAGACACACAGTTAGTGACATAAAATAATGAATTGTATGTTAATCTGACGAGGGGAGAGGATAGAAGAGGAAAAGGAGGAGGGGGAACTGCTTGGTGGATCATGTTTGTGTCCCCCGGCAGCATAGGCCTATAGCAGCATAGCTATGATAGAGATTTAAAGATTAACAGTTAGACAGACCTATTCTACCTGTGGCTATATAGCATGAGGTGAGTGTAACTATGCCTACCAGCCCTACACACTTTATTTGGGGCTAACTATATGCTTTACTAAACAGAAAGGTTTTAAGTTTAGTCTTAAAAGTGGAGGTGGTGTCTGCCTGTCGAATCCAGATTGGCAACTGGTTCCACAGCAGGGGTGCCTGATAGCTAAAGGCTCGTCCTCCCGTTCTACTTTTATGAACTCTGGGAACTGCAAGTAAACCTGCACTCTGTGATCTGAGTGTTCTGTTGGGTATATATGGGACTATTAGATCCTGCAGGTATGATGGGGCTAGTCCATTTAGGGCCTTATTTGTAAGTCGGAGAATTTTAAAGTCTATTCTGAGTTTTACCGGAAGCCAGTGAAGAGAAGCTAAGATGGGGGAGGTATGATCCCTTTTACTGTTTCCTGTTAAAACTCTAGCTGCTGCATTCTGGATCAGCTGCAGGCTATTAATAGAGTAATTTGGACATCCTGACAATAGTGAGTTGCAGTAGTCCAGCCTAGAAGTAACGAAAGCATGGACAAGTTTTTCAGAATCACTCTGAGAGATGACGCTCCTGATCTTAGCAATATTACGCAGGTGAAAGAAGGCGGTCTTAGAGGTCTGTTTAATGTGATGGATAAATGACACGTTCTGATCGAAGATAACGCAGAGGTTCCTCGCAGTCGTACTGGGGGCCAAAGTAATGCCATTCAGAGAGACAATATTATCAGCTATTCTAGTTTGGGGCCTAGAACAATGATCTCAGTTTTGTCTGAGTTTAATAATAAAAAATTGGAGGTCATCCAGTCCTTTATGTCCTTAAGACATGCCTGGAGTCTGGCTAATGGCTCTGTTTCTTCAGGCTTTAAGGATAAGTACAGCTGAGTGTCATCAGCATAACAATGAAAGTTTATTCCATGTTTCTGAATATTATTTCCTAGAGGGAGCATGTATAAGGTGAACAGGATCGGCCCAAGCACTGAGCCTTGTGGAACACCGAGGCTAACCCTTATATATGAAGAGGAAACATCATTAACATGAACAAAGTGAAATCTATCTGTTAAATAAGATTTGAACCAGCGTAGCGCAGTCCCTGTGATCCTAGTCTCATGTTCTAGTCTGTGTAATAAAATGTTGCGATCTACTGTGTCGAAAGCAGCACTGAGATCCAGTAAAACGAGTATGGAGACAAGCCCGCGGTCCGATGCCATGAGGAGGTCATTTGTGACTTTAACCAGTGCTGTTTCTGTGCTGTGATGATTCAACCAGACTGAAACATTTCAAAGAGACTGTTCCTGTGTAGGTGATCAATTAACTAATTTTCAACCACTCTTTCAAGTATTTTAGATAAAAACGGGATGTTGGATATCAGCCTATAGTTTGCTAAGATGTCTGGGTCAAGTGAAGGTTTTTTAAGCAAAGGTCTAATGACAGTGGTTTTAAAGGCCCGTGGTACATAACCTGTTGTTAAAGACAAGTTGATATGATCTAAGAAGGAAACGCCAATCAAGGGAAAGACGTCCTTGAGGAGCTTAGTTGGGATGGGGTCTAAGAGACATGTAGTTGGGTTAGATCTGTTAATGCTGGAGGTCAGCTCGAGGAGGTCTATGGGCAGGAAGCTGTCCAGAGACGGAGTAGGATTAAAAGAGATTTCTAGAGATGGCACTATATCAGCTATTCTGGGGAGATCTTTATTGATTTTTTCTCTAATGTTATTGATTTTATTGGTGAAGAAACTCATGAAGTCTTCACTACTAAGAGCTACAGGAATACAAGGCTCAACAGAGCTGTGACTCTATCTCAGCCTGGCTACAATGTTAAAGAGAAAACGTGGGTTGTTCTTCTTTTGCTCTATTAATGTTGAATAATAGGCAGTTCTGGCTTCACGAAGGGCCTTTTTGTATGCCAATAGACTGTCTTTCCAGGCCCTCTGGGATTCAGCTGATTTGGAGGAGTACCACTTCCTCTCCATCCGTCTTGATGTTTGTTTCCGTGTTCGTATATTTGAATTATACCAAGGAGCTAGCCTCCTATGATTTGCAACCTTTTTTTTCAGTGGAGCAACCATATCTAAAACTGTGTGCAACGTGGCTGCAGTGTTATTAACAAAAGAATCAGTTTCTGCAGGAGTAACGTTTAAGTCAGTACGCTCTGTTGTACTGATACATGGTGCTGAGGGAAGCTGTGATGGGATGGCATCCCTAAAGCTGTCTACACTATCTTCAGAGAGGCATCTGGTATAGTAGACCTTTTTGTTGTGTGCTGTAAAGTCTGTTGGAGTTAGTTCAAAAACTACAAGTGAATGGTCTGAAAGGAGAGGGTTTTGAGGGACAACTAACAGATTCTTAGTTTCTAGGCCGTAGGTGAGAACTAGATCGAGAGTGTGATTGTGGCAGTGTGTTGGTTCATTCACTATCTGAAGGAAACCTATTGAATCTAGGAGTGAACAAAAGGCTGTCTTAAGACTGTCAGAGTCAACATCCATATGAATGTTAAAGTCACCCACTATAATGACTTTATCTATACTGAGCACTAAACTAGATAAGAAGTCAGAAAACTCAGACAGGAACTCTGAGTAAGCAGCGGTAGGTGGGCGATACACAACAACTAATAAAACTGGCTTTTCTTTTTGGTGAGACAGGCTGAGAGTGAGACTCTCAAATGAACTATAGATAGATTTAGGTTTGGGGTTAATCTGAAGACTGGAGTGGTAGATTGCTGCCACTCCTCCTCCTCGACCTGTGCCTCGAGGAACATGATAGCTAATATAACCAGATGGAGTTGATTTCATTTAAACTAACATATTCTTCATCCCGTAACCAAGTCTCAGTGAGGCAGAATATATCGGACTGATGATCAATAATTAGATCACTGACTAGGAGGGATTTAGAGTGGAGGGATCGTATATTTAATAATCCACATCTGATTGACCTATTTTTTGGCTCTAAATAATTGCTAGTTTGTATTTTAGTGAGGTTATTATTAACAATTCTTAAGTTTTGTGCTGGTTGGACTATGGGAGTACGAGGCACTGACACTATTTCTATTAGATTGTTAAACTTAGTATTACTGTGTGCATTTATGGAAGAAGCCATGTTAGCACTAAGCTAAGCTGAACGACAGCCAGAACGGGGATTGGGAAAGGAAAGAATCTAGATGATCGTGCGGTTAATAAACTTTTCCTAATAAACTTTTCCTAAAGTGCTTGTGTACTTATTTATAAGAACCAACCACAATAAAAGCTAACACAAAATATGTCGATTGACGTACACCAGGGGTGTCAAACTCAGTTGCACAGGGGGCCAAAACTCAAAGCACACCTTAGATCGCGGGCCGATCTAAAGTTAACACTTTGAACACATTTTTAAACATACAGAATAAAAACAGACAGGAATATCATTCCAAAATAAATAAAATAACTTAAACTTAAACAAAACTTATGTTTGTAATAAGCTGAAAAGACTTGCAAGACATTATTGCTTGAGTAAATGGCATGATCTCACAGAGGACTTATTATGGCTCAATTAAAGTAGTTGGAATATAGTTTTATATATTGCTAGTGAACAACAATATTTATTATCACCATCAGGCATAGTTTCATTAACTTTCTTTGTAAAGCGCAGGCCTGGCGTTTGTCACCATATGAGCAAGTAGCAGATCAGGAGATTTTGTGCCTGACATATCAATGACATGTTAAGGATAAACAGAAATAAGCAGAGGAAGATTAGCAGCCATTCATTTTATTTTCAGAAAAACACCACCAACATCAGTCTGAAAATGCTGTGAACACACCAACATGTGTCGGGTGATTGTACTGAAAGTGATGTTTGGTCGTCTCACGGCTGCTACCCAGGCCATTCGGTGTCTCCTTGTTAGCTCACAGATCCGAGGTCCTTGGGTTTGCGCGCACGTAGGAAATGAGAAAAAAAACTCACTCAGAGCAGCATCATGCAAGCAGCAGGCATAAACACACTTTTCAGTTGCCTGAAAAGCCCACAATGCACTGCGGTTTTCCCACTCCGATACATCACTCTTTCGAGCCCGGGGCGGCACAGATGAGCGTGTCGTGACCGTTTTCCGACAGGAGGGAGCAGTGCGCTAATTGCGCAAGTAGAGACGTTGTTGTTGTGCTGAAAGTAATCGTAAAAGAGCAACCTAGGTCAACAAAATCAACAGTCTCGCTTGTATAAGGCAACAGAGCTCGACTTGATTGGCGCGGGAATGTTCCCAGGTAGCCAATAGTAAGGTAAGGCGGCAGTTGCGCTGCATTATGGGACCTGTAGTTTGTGTGTTATCAGCGCTTCATATTGGCGGGCCATTGGTCACAATAATAATAGATCTATATGAAATGAGCTCGCGGGCCGGATATAATTATACGCCGGGCCGGATGTGGCCCGCGGGCCTTGAGTTTGACACATATGACGTACACCGATGCCACCGAACACCAAACGCTAGCAAGTGAATGAGTAGTGCAAGAACAGGAAGTGACGTAATACGCAATACGTTACCCAACGCAGGTCAACAGAGGAGCAACGATGTAGCACTACATAGCTTTTCAATAAAAAAAGAAAGAAATAAAGTAATAATGTAAAACTCTCTCATTGAGCACCAAATGACAGTGTGTACTTTTTTGCTTCAGACAGGTGAGCTGTCACACATGGTCACAGTATAAAGTACAGCGTAATAAGTTATTATATTTTCATTTTGCCATTGTATGAAAACTTGGACCATTACATTTGTTTTGTGTATCTTGTGATTTCATTCATTAATATTAATTAATAATTAACTAACTCATGACTTACTCTTTTAGTGCTCACACAAGTGACACATCATACTCGTAGTCAGTATGATATATCAGGTCATTTTTTCAGTTTTCTGGAAGAAAAACCATAATGAGTTGTTTTCATATTCAAAGTGTACAGGTGCACAGGCAGGAGCAGATTTGGTTATTGACTCTTTTAATCTTGTATAGCTTGTGTCTGGTCCCACACAAGAACGGGGGCACACTCTTGATCTCGTTTTAACCCATGGTTTTGCCGTTTCTAGCGTAGAGGTTTGTGATGCTGTGCTCTCGGACCACATGCCAGTTGTATTTGACATTTGATTTGAGCTTGAGATATTTGAGCTCTCCTCTGTCACATCACTCGCGTTTTATTAACTCTTCCACTGCTGCTCAGTTCTCCACAGTGCTCAACTCAGCGTTCAGCCCAACTGAATCCATGAGTTCAAAGTCAGACATTGAGACATTGTCCACCTATTTTAACTCAACTTGTAAAACTGTATTAGATGCTGTGGTACCACTAAAAACAAGGCCTTCCAAACCAAGACCAGACCCTTGGATAAATGATGCCACACTTGCTGCCAGACGTGAGTGCAGGAGAGCTGAGCGAAAGTGGAAGAAGGACAAGTTACAGTGCCTCAAGGCTCTATACTCGGTCCTCTTCTGTTCTCCCTGTACCTGCCTCCACTTGGAACAAATTTTCGAAAGCATGGTGTTGCCTTCCATTCTTATGCTGATGACAATCAAATTTACCTGCCACTGAGACAGGAAAATGGGTTCTCTGCAAACCAACTCTTCGATTGCATTGCAGGATTGAAGGCACATGGATGTCAAAAAATTTTCTACTTTTAAATGATAAAAAGACTGAGGTCATGATTTTTGGCCCTAGTGATGCCTCCAGAGCCTGCGTAGATCTTGGTCCATCAACACAATACGTAAGACACACAGCTACAAACCTCAGAGTAAAACTGGACAGTGACCTGAAATTTGACACTCAGATTAAATCTGTGATCAAGTCCAGTTTTTACCAGTTGAGACAGCTATCCAAGATCAAGCCATTTCTCTCTGGATATCATCTTGAGATTTTAATCCATGCCTTTATCACGACTCGCTTAGATTACTGCAATGCACTTTATGTTGGGTTAGACATCACTGTCCCACCTGCAGCTGGTGAAAAATGCTGCTGCTCGGCCAAACAATGAGAGCACATCATTCCGATTTTAGCTTCCATTCACTGGCTCCCTGTCCATTTTCGGATTGATTTTAAAATTCTTTTATTTGTTTTTAAATGTATTCATGGCCTCGCCCCACAATATCTGTCTGTCCTGCTTCAGACCTACACTGCCTCACGTGCTCTCAGGTCGGCAGACCAGTCATTACTGATTGTCCCTAAGACAAAGAGGAAAATGAGAGGTGACCAAGCTTTTTCAGATGCTGCCACAAAGCTCTGGAATGAGCTGCCTTTGAAGATTAGGCAGACAGACTCACTTCCAGTTTTTAAATCCTCTCTTAAAGTGCATTTCTTCTCTTTGGCTTTTAACTCAGTGTGAGACGTTGGCTTTTTGTTTTTTACAGTTTTTTTATTGTTTTATTGTTTTTATTGTTTTTATCTTCTATCTCTTTTATTGGCTTTTAATTTGTTTTTATTTCTGTCATGTTTTTTAACTGTTTTTGTGTGTGTGTGTGTGTGTGTACAGCACTTTGGCCAACAATGTTGTTTTTAAAGTGCTTTATAAATAAAGCTGAATTGAATTGAATTGAATTGAAAGCACAATTAACAATAATGGTTAAATACATGCTATAAACAACAGTAACAGAGGACAAGGTGCCCCCATAACAACAACACAGTTAACAGGAAATAACTAATGCCCTCTAAGACTGCCAGACATAAGCCTCTTACTGTGTTGCTCTGATCAGTTGCCATTGGAATGGCATTTACACAGGGAAAACCAAACAACCAATCCACACATGCATGGCACAGCAAAGGAGATTCAGCTCATCTGGACAAGACTCCACTATATATTTTCATCTCAGTGATAAGGAACATGCCTTTGAGGACTCAAATGCTCACCTTTTGGACAAAGAATGATGCATGGATGGCTTGAGAGAGCTGTGAAAGAGGCCATCTATGTCCAGAGCACATCTATCTTTGAACAGAAGTGGTGGCTTATGACACCAACCAATAGTGCAGCTTTGAGATCCCTCCCCAGACGGTTTAACTCCAATTTGCACCATCCCTCATGTAACCCTAATGTCTCGCATGATGGAGTGGGTGAATGAGTCACACATTGGCTCATGTGACCATAACGACTCACATGAGGGCAGTGTCAATGGCCCTCAACACCATCCCCAAAGTGACAACCCCACTAGAGGTTAAATAGGTGGACCTCCTCTTCAATCTTAGAACTGAAGAAGCCTTTCGGCTGAGAGACTCGATTCAATTCAATTTTATTTATATAGCACCTTTTACAATCAAAATTGTCTCTAGGTGCTTTACAGAAACCCAGAGCCTGAACCCCCGAGGAAGGAGACAGCGGCAAGGAAAAACTCTCTTTTAACAGAAAGAAACCTTGATACCTGCTGATAGTCGTCTGAGTGAAGGGGGGGTAGAAGACGTAGACAGGACAGAGAGGATGAGAGAAAGAGAGAGAAACATACATGCAATAAACATCATACATTACAAAGAACAAACATGACAGGTTGTTGTAATTGGAATTCTGAAAGACTATGTATTGTATGTATATGTTTTTTAGCTGATAAGTCGTTCAAGTTAGTGATAATAACACTACATAGAAGAACAACATAGGTTGACAGTAGACATCGTGTTTGTCATAGGGCCGGATCCAGTTCAATATTTAGATCTGGATGAAGAGATACCTGCAGAAAGATGCAGAGAGAAAGGGAGGGAGAGGATTCAAGGATTCAAGGAGCTTTATTGTCAGTTCACACATGCAGAAACATGAGGTGGAACGAAATTAGTTTCCCTGGTCCCGGTATAAGCCCAATAACCTACAACATATGTAACTATAAATATAAAACAACACTATATAAATATAAAACAACCAAAATAAAAAAAATATAAATCTCACATCTCTCTCATCTCACAGAGATGACAACAATATTTACAGCGGTACTG
Organism: Scatophagus argus; assembly: GCF_020382885.2. Taxonomy (NCBI): domain Eukaryota; kingdom Metazoa; phylum Chordata; class Actinopteri; family Scatophagidae; genus Scatophagus; species Scatophagus argus. The sequence goes on from NC_058507.1 coordinate 22,976,192, forward strand.
CGGTATTGTGCAAATGTAAGGGTAGTGCAAATGAAAAGAGTAGTGCAAGTTCTGTGCAAGAACTTGCACTCAAGATGGCACTGTCCCAGATGGCAGCCTGCAGCCGTAGCTCTCGTTGTGTTTTTTAATCTTTATATAGTTGTTGGTTTATTCCTGCTCGTTTGTTTTTGTGATTATCCACAACCAGTCATAAAAGTTGTGACAACGGTTGGATTTTGTTTTATTACTTTTCTCCGTGTTTTTCTGTTACTTTTACTACTCTTTGTAACAGAGAACGTTGCCAATAGCGGTGGGGGCATTTTTTACATGCACAAACAGCTGATTGTGCTGTGTAAGCCCGTGCTGCTGCCCGGAGACAGACCTGTGGTCTCGCAGGAGTTACGGAAGAGATGCTGGGGTTGCAGTCCCGGGGTCAAACGGAGGGAGAGGAGGAGAAGACATAAACCAGCGGTCCCAGTGATCATAATGGGAAATGTGAGGTCTTTGGGGAATAAGACGGACAAACTGGCAGCGCTAGTGAAAACCCAGAGGGAATACCGTGAGTGTAGTATATTTTGCTTCAGCGAAACATGGCTGCACTCACACATCTCGGACAACAGCGTTGAGCTCCCAGGTTACGGTTTGATACGGGGTGACAGAGACTGTTTCAAGAGTCGAAAGAAGAAGGGTGGCAGACTTGCACTTTCTGTGAGTGAGAGGTGGTGCAATCCCGGACATGTTAACGTGAAGGAACGGATCTGTACCCCGGAAATGGAACTGCTAGCAATGGGAATGCGCCCGTATTATTTACCGAGAGAGTTCACGTCCACCATTTTTATTGCTGTTTGCATCCCCCCATCAGCTGATGCAGCGGTGGCCTGTGAAGTTGTCAGCTCCACCATGGCCAAACTACAGACTGAACACCCGGATGCATTCATGGTTGTTACAGGAGATTTTAATCATGCTTTACTGGACAAAACTCTCAATAACTTTCACCAGTATGTCAGCTGCCCCACCAGAGACAATAAGACGCTGGATCTGCTATGCCAGGGCTATTCAACTTCAATAGCAAGTGGGCGAAATATGAAAATCACTGGAGGTTCGTGGGCCACACAGAATATTTGAACAACTAATGGCTAAAAAATTACTCTTGATGATAACAGATATTGGTATGAATGAATGACACATATGCATTTTCTTTAACTTTAATACTTTCACATTTTTATGAGCTTTTTAACCATGGTCCATGTTTATATTTTGCTACATTCACACGAAACGGACAAAACAAAGCCAACAGACCAAAAATAAATGGACTGTTCACAACATAACCTGACATACAGGCATGTGAGAAAATTAGGACACCCCATTAAATAATCAGCTCTTTATTTAGAAATGGTTCACATACCAATATCCAGTCATGTTTATATGTATTTTTCAAAAAGAAAGTGATTTGATTGCAATTTAACAACAAAAATGAACATTGTTTGACAAATCCAAAAAAATAAAAAAAATAAAATATGTATTTTAATGGAGGAAAAAGTTAGGACACCCTACCCCCTAATAGCTAGTGTTGCCCCCTTTGGCTGATATAACTTCAACGAGACGCTTTTTGTAGCCTTTTACCAGTCTCTGACATCGATCAGGAGAAAGTTTGGCCCACTCCTCAATGCAGAATTCTTTTAGCTGTGAGATGTTTGAGGGGTGTCTTGCATGTACAGCCCGTTTCAAGTCACCCCACAGCATTTCGATGGGATTAAGATCAGGGCTTTGACTTGGCCATTCCAGGACTCATCACTTCTTTTTTAGCCAGTCCTTGGTGGATTTGCTGGTATGCTTTGGGTCATTGTCTTGTTGCAGTATCCAGTTACGCTTCAGCTTTAATTTTTTGACAGATGGTTTCACATTTTCTTCAAGCACCCTCTGATACACAGTAGAATTCATGGTAGATTCTATGATGGTGAGCTGGCCAGGTCCTGCTGCAGCAAAGCAACCCCAAACCATGACACTGCCCCCTCCATGCTTTACAGTTGGTATGAGGTTCTTTTCTTGGAAGGCTGTATTTGGTTTACGCCAAACATGTCTTCTGTTCTGGTGTCCAAATAATTCAATTTTAGACTCATCTGTCCAAAGAACCTTATTCCAGAAGTCGTGGTCTTTGTCTATGTTCTCTCTGGCAAACTACAGTCTGGCCTTGATGTTTTTTTTAGAGAGCAAAGGTTTCTTCCTTGCACACCTCCCATGCAAGTCACACTTGTGCAGTCTCTTTCTGATCGTAGAGTCATGCACTTTCACATCGACAGTTGCCAGAACCTGCTGTAATTCCCTTGATGACACTTTAGGATTTTTCAGGACCTCTTTGAGCATCTTGCGTTCTGCTCTGGGGGTAAACTTGCCCGGACGGCCAGATCTTGGCATGGTGGCAGTTGTTTTAAATGTCCTCCACTTGTAAATAATTTTGCGAATGGTGGAATGGCTGATGTTAAATTCTTTTGAAATCTTTTTAAATCCTTTACCAGACTCGTAAGCGGCCACAATCTTCTTTCTGAGGGCATCAGGAAGCTCTTTAGACCTCACCATGGCGCTCACCTCAACATCTCAACTGTCAGGGCCACACCAAACTAAATCTGAGGTTTAAATAGGGCAAGGCTCCATTCAAATGCTGGGTAACGATGTACTAATCATGTGCACCTGACGTGATGCACCTGTTTGGGATTTTCAACATTTTAAGAGGGATAATATAGGGGGTGTTCTAATTTATTCCTCACCAGAAATTGCATTATTTTTTAATTAAATTTTACAGAAAGTTTTAAAAAGGCTTTTCTTATTTTTTTATTGTTTAGTTATATTACTTGGATCCCTGAGTTTAATTAAAATTGACATTAACTACCCATATGTCCAAATATATTTTAAAATACACAGGATTTCATAAGATGTCCTAATTTTTTCACATGCCTGTAAACAATTCCAAACACAGCAGGTCCATGCCCACAGCCAAATGTATTAGAGCTGAACAGTAAAACAAACAAAATAAGTAACATAAAATATTACTGTTGTCACAGAGACAGCATCACATTCCTCATGTGATGTAAAAGTAGCATACATCACACTGCTGTCATTTTGCTATTTCAACATAGTTTGGCTCATAGGTTGTAAGGGCAATCCTAAGACACTCATGCAACTTCTCATTGGTCATGGAGCAATGTGCCTTAGTTTTGATGGCATTCATGTGAGAAAAGCAAGACTCACATGTATAAGTGGACCCAAACATTGTCAGTATTAGCAAGGCCACTTTCCTTGTTGTGGGGTACTGATATTGGTTAACATGGTTAGACCAAAAGTTCTCTGCACCCTCAGACTACAAGTGCTGTTTTAAAGCAAAGGAGGATTGCATATCAACCACTTCGATCTGAAAGATGCTCTCATCAATAGAAGACATTACCTCTTTTGCTTTTGCACAGAAGTCTGCTTTGGGTTTGATAGAAAAGGGGTCACGAGCAAAGTGCAATACTTCAATGGGAATGCTGAACCCCTGGAATCTGTCCATAAAGTTCTCAGTCAGTTTTGTCATGAAATCTGTCATGACGGGTGTTATCCGTGTCTCGAGTGCTGTGTTCATGAATACATGCAGTCGTGGAAAGTGCAGCAATCCTGTTGCAGTTAGGTCTGTTGTGAAAATTGTTAGCTTTGTCTTGAAAGCACAAAGCTTCTCAACCAAATTAGCAATAGACTTTTCTCGTCCTTGCAGTTTAAGATTCAGAGCGTTCAAGTGTCTAAAAATGTCACACAGAAAGCACACTTCTGCCATGAACTGTTCATCCAGCGTGCGCTCCAGGAGGTTTGTTGCCCTTTTGTGTTTACACACAAAGGAAAGCCACAATCTCCTGTTGGAGCTCACAGAAACGGTCCAGAACATTTCCCTTGCTTAGACACCTAACATCGTTATGAACAAGCAAGTCCGTGTGTTCCGCAAACATATCGGCAAGCATCATACGTGTTGTAGGCTGGAGGTTGAGCAGATGAAATTTACAATGTTCATGACAGTGACCATGGTGTTTTTCATGTCACCGCTCAGCTTTGCACACAAAACAGACTGATGAATGATGCAGTGTAAAAACTGCATATGTGGGGCTACAGTTGATAGCCTCGCCACCAGGCCTTGTAATCTACCGATCATGGCTGGAGCACCATCGGTAACCAAAAGGCAAACTTTCTGTAAATCCAGCTCACGCTCGTTAAAAAATGCGACGATATTTTGAAACATCACCTCACCTGTGGTGTGTCCCTCCAACGGAATAAGCCCCAAAAGTTCTTCTCTAAAGCGTACTCTGTCGTGAAATCTGACATAGATGCATAGCTGAGCCATGTCAGTACAGTCAGTTGTTCATCCACAGCGATAGACATAACATCAGCTTTTCTGAGGTTTTCTAAAAGCGTCCTTGAGACATCCTTAGCGAGTAATTCCACTCTGCGAAGAGTTGATATGTCCCAGAGAGGCACCTTTTTAATGGACGTGGTGACGCTTTCCTTCACTTTTTCATCAACAACCACTTCATCAATGACAGCAAGCATACAGTCTTTAACTGTCTCTGTCTGTCCTCTTCACCTCTCACCCGCGAACTGAGTGCAAGTGCAGAGCGAGTGTAGCAACCAATCACAGCGCATGCCTGTCCGGCACGTAGGTGCATAGTGTAATGTGACGGTTCGGAACCGTTGTTGAAGTAGATCAGAGCTACCGGTATAGCATAATTTCATTGTATCACACACTGTGATTTACTGGCAGTCTTGCGGGCCATAAAAAATTCCAAATAGGCCGTATCTGGCCCAAGTATGCCCTTCTTGTGAAGAGGCAGCTTGTACACACCAGGACAGTGAGGAGGTGGACACAGGAGGCTGCTGAGGCACTGCAGGACTGCTTCGAGTCAACAGACTGGGATGTACTCTGTGAGTCGCATGGGGAGGATATCGATATGATGACTGACTGCATCACTCAGTACATCAGATTCTGTGAGGACACCACCATTCCAGCCCGGACCATGCACTGCTACTCCAATAACAGCTGAGGCCACAGTGAGGATGTTTCTTGACCCCTTGCAATTTGCCTACCAGCCCCCTTTAGGAGTCGACGATGCTGTCATCTACCTGCTGCAATGAGACCATCATTTGCATCTGGATGGTGGGGGAGGCACTGTGAGGATCATATTCTTTGATTTCTCCAATGCTTTCAACATTATTCAACTTGTGCAACTGGGTGAGAAGCTGCGGGTGATGGGTGTTGACGACGCAAGGATCTCCTGGATTACTGACTACTTGACAGGCAGTCCACAGTTTGTCCGGCTGGGCAACGTCCTGTCTGATGTGGTCAGTGATGTAGGAGCTCCGCAGGGAACTTCGCTTTCTCCCTTCCTCTTCACCTTATACAACACCGACTTTCAATACAACTCATGTCACCTGCAAAAGTTTTTCAATGACTCAGCTGTTGTCGGGTGTATTAGACAGGGAGAGGAGGGCAAGTACAGGACACTGGTGGACAGCTTTGTAGAGTGATCTGAACAGAATCACCTGAGACTTAATATCAACAAGACCAAAGAGATGGTGATTGACTTCAGGTGAAAAAGGACGCCTTCACAGCCACTACGGATCAGGGGGGAAGTGGTGGAGGACTACAGATACCTGGGAGTGGTGATCAGCAACAGCCATCTAACACTGAAGCTGAGTACAAGAAGGGGATGAGCAGACTCTATTTCCTGAGGAAGCTGAGATCCTTCAACGTGTGCAGCAAGATGTTGGAGATCTTCTACCAGTCTGTTGTTGCCAGCGCCATTTTTTTTGCTGTTGTGTGTTGGGGTACCAGCATCAGAGCATTGTGCAATGTTCCAGGTGGGTGGTTGTCAGATGAGGGAGAGGGAGGGTGATGTGTGTGGGGGGTGGGGTGGGGATGGGTTAGCAGCAGGAGCGACAGAGGTCCTCCAGAGTTCAACAGTCTCACAGCTTCTCGGAAGAGGCTGTTTCTCAGTTTAGAAGCTGTTCCTCAGTCCAGGAGACACAAAAATACAAGAAAAACTGTTAGTAACATAAAATAATGAATCATATGTTGACCAGAGGAGAGGAGGGGTGAAGAAGAAGAGGATAGGAGGTGGGGGAGTAGAGAAGGTGGTGGTGTTGAGGGGGTGGGGGAACTGCTCAGCGGATCATGTTTGTGTCCCCTGGCAGCATAGGCCTATAGCAGCGTAGCTATGATAGAGATTAAAGACTAAGAGTTAGTCAGCCCTATTCTACCTGTGACTGTATATCAAATACTGTAACTATACCTACCAGCCCTACACACTTTGTTTGATTTTGTCTTGATTCAAATTTTAGAGTCTATTCTGAATTTTACCAGAAGCCAGTGAAGAGAAGCTAAGACGGGGGGAGATATGATCCCTTTTGTTGATTCCTGTCAAAACTCTAGCTGCTGTAATCTGGATCAGCTGCAGGCTATTAATTGACTAATCTGGACATCCTGATAATAATGAGTTACAGTAGTCCAGCCTAGAAGTAACAAAAGCATGGACAAGTTTTTCAGCATCATTCTGAGAGTGGATGCTCCTAATCTTAGCAATATTAAGAGGTGAAAGAAGGAGGTCTTAGAGATCTGTTTAATGCAATGGTTAACACGTCCTGATCGAAGATAACGCCAGGGTTCCTCACAGTCGTACTGGAGGCCAAAGTAATGCCGTCCAGAAAGAGACTATTATCAGCTATTCTAGTTCTGAGATGTTTGGGGCCAAAAACAATGACCTCAGTTTTGTTTAAGTTTAACAATAAAAAATTGGAGGTTATACAGTCCTTTATGTCCTTAAGACTTGCCTGGAGTATGGCTAACGGCTCTGTTTCTTCAGGCTTTAAGGATAAGTACTGCTGGGTATCATCAGCATAACAATGAAAGTTTATGCCATGTTTCTGAATGATATTTCCTAGAGGGAGCATGTATAAGATGAACAGGGTGTGCCCGAGCACTGAACCCCGTGGAAACACCGAGATTAACCCTTATATGCAAAGAGTAAACATCATTAATATGAACAAAGTGAAATCTATCTGAGAAATGTGATTTAAAACCGCCTAGTGCTACCCCTGTGATCCTAGTTTCATGTTCTAATCTATGTAGCAAGATGCTGTGATCTACAGTGTCAAAGGCAGCACTGAGATCCAGTAGAACAAATATGGAGACAAGTCCATGGTCTGATGCCATGGGGAGGTCATTTGTAACTTTAACCAGTGCTGTTTCTGTGCTGTGATGGGCTCTGAAACCAGACTGAAACACTTCAAACAGACTGTTCCTGTGTAGGTGATCAGTTAACTGACTTGTAACCACTCTTTCAAGTATTTTAAGATGTCAAGTGAAGGTTTTTTAAGTAAGGGTCTGATAGCAGCCGTTTTAAATGCCTGCGGTACATAAGCTGTTGTTAAAGACAAGTTGATCTGATCTAAAAAGGAAGCACCAATCAAGGGAGCTCAGGGAGGTCTATGAGCAGGAAACTGTCCAGAGATGGAGCAGGACTAAAAGAGGTTTCTAAAGGTGGAAATATATTGGCTGGGGAGATCTTTATTGAATTTTTTTCTCTAATGTTAGTGATTTTATTGGTGAAGAAACTCATGAAGTCTTCACTACTAAAAGCTGCAGGAATACAAGGCTCAACAGAGCTGTGACCCTTTGTCAGCCTGGCTACAGCGTTAAAGAGAAAACGTTCTTGTTTTGCTCTATTAATGATGAATAATAAGCTGTTCTGGCTTTATGAAGGACCATTTTATATGTCAATAAACTAACTTTCCAGGACCTGTGGGATTCAACTGATTTGGAGGAGTACTACTTTCTCTCCATCCGTCTTGATGTTTCAGTGTTCATATATTTGAATTATAACAAGGAGCTAGCCTCCTATGATTTGTAACCTTTTTTTCTCAGTGGAGAAACCATATCTAAAACTGTGTGTAACATGGCTACAGTGTTGTTGAGAAGTAATCAGTTTCTGCAGGAGTAATATTTAAATCAGTATGCTCTGTTGTACTGGTACATGGTGCTGAAGAGAGCTGTGATGGAATTGTATCCCTAAATCTGTCTGAAGTATTCTCAGAGAGGCATCTGGTATAGTAGACATTTTTTGTTGTGTGCTGTAAAGTTTTCTAGAGTTAGCTTAAAAGTTAGAAGTGAATGGTCTGAAAGGAAAGGATTTTAAGGGACAACTAACAGGTTCTTAGTTTCTAGGTCGTAGGTGAGAACCAGATCAAGGGTGTGATTATGACAGTGTGTTGGTTCATTTACTATCTGAAGGAAACATATTGAATCTAAGAGTGAGTTAAAGGATGTCTTAAGACTGTCAGAGTCAACATCCATATGAATATTAAAGTTACCCACCATAATGACTTTATCTGTACTGAGCACTAAACTAGATAAGAAGTCTGAAAGCTCAGACAGGAACTCTGAGTAAGCAGCAGCAGGTGGACAATACACAACAACTAATACAATTGGCTTTTCTGACTTCCAGTTTTGGTGAAACAGGCTGAGAGTGAGACTCTCAAATGAACTATAGATAGATTTAGGTTTGGGGTTAATCTGAAGTGGCAGATTGCTGTCACCCCTTTTCCTCGGCCTGTGCCTCGAGGAACATGATAGTTAATATAACCAGACGGAGTTGATTAGTTTAAACTAACATACTCTTCACCCAGTAACCAAGTCTCAGTTAGAGAAAATATATCGGACTGATGATCAATAATTAGATCACTGACTAGGAGGGATTTAGAGTGGGGAGATCGAACATTTAATAATCCATACCTGATTGTCCTATTTTTTGGTTCTAAATAATTGCTAGTTTGTATTTTTATGAGGTTATTTTGATTAACAGTTCTTAAATTTTGTGCTAATTGGACTGTGGAGCTTGATTTGTTGTGCTCCCTTTAGGTGGCCCAGACACCAAGGAAAGCCAGGAGTACCTCTCACTTTTGTGACGGTGCACAGGAAAAAGGGCATCCTTTCATTACCTGCATGATGTAACCGGAGGGGACTGGGGTTCATCATCAGTTTCAGTGTGTTTCATTCATTGAGAGTCCAGAGTTTTAATTTAAAATTCTTGTTAAGGCTTCTGGGACGACATGCCTTGGAAACAGCTAGGATCAGACAATTATCTAGACTATTTTATGTTGTGCACTATCAGGGACAATTTGGTTATTGGCAAGTATTATCAATGATTATGGGGAATAATCATTCAAACAAATTACTGTGTGTTGCTCCAATACTTCGGAATTCAGAAAGAAATAATCCATTTGAACGTCCTCAGCGCGATCCTCGGCGGGGTGCTGAACGGTCCGTTACTTTTCTCTTCTGGCGATGTGGGCTGATGCATCCCTCAGCGGATGAAGAAAACTAACTTATTTAACTGAGTTATTTCTTTAACAAAGTTGGTGTGCGATTCTCATTATCTTGAGATCAGCTGATTGCGCAATGATCAACGTCGGGAAAAAAAAAAAAACACAGCAGTCTATTACTTGTCCCATGAGTTGAAGGCTGTGACTCAGGGTTTTAAAGATGATGGTAATGGGTTGCTCCCTTTCAGCGACCAAGTTGTAGAAAATAACAGTCCTCCACTGTACTATAAAAATCATTATTGTTAATACTGTCACTGTCATTCCAGTACTCTGTTGTTATCTACTCTGTTAGCTTTGGAGGCGAGGCTAAGTGAGTTAGAGGCCTTGCTCTGTACTGTAGATCATATTCCAGTAGCCCCAACAGCTAGCCAGCAGCAGTTAGCCTGTGCAGACCTTAGCAGATGTCAGTCGTCCCCGGCAGCCCCTGAGCAGCCGGGAAGTCAGGGAGGTTGGGTAGCGGTTTGAAAGAAGCGTAGTCCAAAACAAAGGCCTGTTGTTCGCCACCAACCGCTTTCAGAATCAGAATCAGAATTCCTTTATTTATCCCTGAAGGGAAATTCTTGTTCTTACAGACATTGCGCATGCAGTATTCCCGACCAAGAAAGGTGAAAAGTGAGGAGTATAAAAATAGGATAAACATGAAAATAGGATAAATAAAAACTAAAATCTCAAAGAACAGGTATTTACAAATGTGTTCAAATTTTTTAAGAAAATTTTAAAATACAGGTATATACATGTGTAAAAAACCAATATATACATTGTATATATAAAGTGAGTGAGTGTGTCAGTCACAGTGCTGAGTTTAACAGTTTGATGGCGACAGGCAAGAATGATTTCCTGTGTCGCTCTGTGGTGCATCGTGGCAGTAAGTCTTTTGCTGAATGAGCTCCTGTAGCTGATCAGCACATTGTGGAGAGGATGAGAGGGAAAGTCCAGCATAGTTCTTATTTTGGACAACATCCTCCTCTCAGACACCACTGTCAGAGAGTCCAGTTCCTCTCCCACAACATGGCTGGCCTATATTTGTACTCCTCCACCACCTCCACAGTGGCCCCTTTGATGTTGATAGGGGTCACTGGAGCCTTAGTCCTCCTCAGGTCCACCACCAGTTCCTTGGTCTTTGTCACATTGAGCTGTAGGTGGTTTTTCCCCATGACAATGTTGTCCACTACCGTCCTGTACTCTCTCTCATCCCCCCCAGTAATACACCCAACCACTGCAGAGTCATCAGAAAATTTTTGAAGATGGCAGGACTCTGTGCAGTGCGTAAAGTCTGTGGTGTAGATCGTGAAGAGGAAGGGAGAGAGGACAGTCCCCTGTGGAGCCCCGGTGTTGCTGATCACTTCATCTGACAGGCAGCATTTCAGGCGTACATACTGCGGTCTGCCCGTCAGATAATCTGCAATCCAGGACACCAGTGGGGCATCCACCTGCATCGCTGTCAGCTTCTCCGCCAGCAGAGCCGGCCTGATGGTGTCAAACACACTCGAGAAATCAAAGAACGTGATTCTCACAGTGCTTGCTGGCTTGTCCAGGTGAGTGTAGACTCTGTTCAGCAGGTAGATGATGGCATCGTCCACTCCAAGGCGGGGCTGGTAGGCGAACTGAAGGGGATCCTGAAGTGGTTGGACCATGGGCCGGAGCTGTTCCAGGACGAGTCTTTCCAGGGTCTTCATGATGTGTGACATCAGGGCCACAGGCCTGTAGTCCTTGGGGTTGCTGGGACGCGGCGTCTTTGGGACAGGAACGAGGCATGACGTCTTCCACACCACGGGGACCCTCTGAAGACTCAGACTCAGGTTGAAGACATGATGAAGTACTCTGCTTAGCTGGGGGGCACAGGCTTTCAGGACCCTGGGGCTCACACCATCTGGGCCTGCAGCTTTGCCTGCATGGAGTCTCTGCAACTGTCTTCTCACCTGATCTGAGCTGTGAAGGTCATCGTTGAGGTGATGGGTGGGGTAGGAGTGCATGTGGTACCCATGTGAGAGTGGTCCACCCAGGCTTCTAGGGTGTGAGGTGTGAGCGAGGTTGGAATGTGGGGGGAGGGAGAGAGGCTGGAGTGGCTGCTTGGTGCAACCGTACTGCTGAGGAGTCGTTTGAAGCGTGAATTGGGGTCCCTGTGTCGAATCTGTTAAAAAACTGATTCAGGTCATTCGCCCGTTCCACACCGCCATCAGCTACTCCGCTGTTTGGCCCGTAACCTGTGATGGTCCTCATGCCACTCCACACCTCTCTCGTGTTGTTCTGCTGGAGTTTCTACTCCAGCTTCCTCCGGTACCTCTCCTTTGCCTCCCTGATCTTTATTCTCAGGGTACGCTGAATAGCTCTCACCTCCTCCCTATTGCCTGCTCTGAAAGCCCTCTTCTTGTCGTTGAGGATGGCTTTGATGTCCTTGGTTACCCACAGCTTGTTGTTGGGGTAACACTTTACAGTTGTGGTTGGGACAATGGTGTCCACACAGAAGTTTATGCAGGCAGTGATGCACTCAGTGACCCATCAATGTCCTGGCCGTGGGGCTCACAGAGTGCCTGCCAGTCTGTCACCTCAAAACAGCCCTGGAGTGTCTCATTGGCCTCGTCTGTCCATCTCCTCACAGTCCTTGAAGTTGTGACCAATGTGTTGTCACCATGACAACATGTGAAAACTCCCTGGGCAAATAAAATGGACATAGTCCAACGGCACACAGTTCCACATCCGGGCTGCAGATGTGCTCCTTCACCGTGATGTGAGCTGGATTACACCACCGGTTGTTAACGAGCACGGCAAGCCCGCCCCCCCCCCCTTTGTGCTTACCGCTGGTATCAGAATTCCTTTATTAATCCCTGGAGGGAAATTCTTGTTTCTACAGACAATTGCACATGCAGTATTCCCGACCAAGAAAGGAGAAAAGTGCAGAGTATATAAATAGGATAAACAAAAACTAAAATCTCAAGTACAGTAGTATTTACAAAAACTGTATTCAAAAAATTTTTTAAGAAAATTTAAAAATACAGGTATGTACAATGTGTAAAAGTAGCCAATATGTACATTGTATAAACAGTGAGTGTGTCCGTCACAGTGCTGAGTTTAACAGTTTGATGGCGACAGGCAGGAATGATTTCCTGTGTCGCTCTGTGGTGCATCGTGGCAGTATGAGTCTGTTGCTGAACGAGCTCCTGTAGCCGATCAGCACATTGTGGAGAGGGTGAGAGGGAAAGTCCAGTATAGTTCTTATTTTGGACAACATCCTCCTCTCAGACACCACTGTCAGAGAGTCCAGTTCCTCTCCCACAACATGGCTGGCCTTCTTGATGATTCTGTTGAGTCTGTTTGTGTCCCTCACCCTCAGGCAGCTGCCCCAGCAGGCAACGGCATATGTGATGGCACTGGACACCACCGACTCGTAGAACATCCTCAGCATCGTCCTGCAGATGTTGAAGGACCTCAGCCGCCTCAGAAAGTAGAGGCGGCTCTGGCCCTTTCTGTAGACCATGTCCACGTTCTTGCACCAGTCCAGTTTGTGGTCTAAGTACACCCCCAGGTATTTGTACTCCTCCACCACCTCCACAGTGTCCCCTTTGATGTTGATAGGGGTCACTGGAGCCTTAGTCCTCCTCAGGTCCACCACCAGTTCCTTGGTCTTTGTCACATTGAGCTGTAGGTGGTTTTTCCCGCTCCATGTGACAAAGTTGTCCACTACCGTCCTGTACTCTCTCTCATCCCCCCCAGTAATACACCCAACCACTGCAGAGTCATCAGAAAATTTCTGAAGATGGCAGGACTCTGTGCAGTGCGTAAAGTCTGTGGTGTAAATAGTGAAGAGGAAGGGAGAGAGGACAGTCCCCTGTGGAGCCCCGGTGTTGCTGATCACTTCATCTGACAGGCAGCACTTCAGGCGTACGTACTGCGGTCTGCCCGTCAGATAGTCTGCGATCCAGGACACCAGTGGGGCATCCACCTGCATCGCTGTCAGCTTCTCAGCCAGCAGAGCCGGCCTGATGGTGTCAAACGCACTCGAGAAATCGAAGAATGTGATTCTCACAGTGCTTGCCGGCTTGTCTAGGTGAGTGTAGACTCTGTTCAGCAGGTAGATGATGGCGTCGTCCACTCCAAGGCGGGGCTGGTAGGCGAACTGAAGGGGATCCTGAAGTGGTTGGACCATGGGCCGGAGCTGTTCCAGGACGAGTCTTTCCAGGGTCTTCATGATGTGTGACGTCAGGGCCACAGGCCTGTAGTCCTTGGGGTCGCTGGGACGCGGCGTCTTCGGGACAGGAACGAGGCATGACGTCTTCCACACCACGGGGACCCTCTGAAGACTCAGACTCAGGTTGAAGACATGATGAAGTACTCTGCTTAGCTGGGGGGCACAGGCTTTCAGGACCCTGGGGCTCACACCATCTGGGCCTGCAGCTTTGCCTGCACGGAGTCTCTGCAGCTGTCTTCTCACCTGGTCAGCTGTGAAGGTCAAGTGCAGTGGTAGTGCAGTCTCTGTCCACACGGACCGTATGGAAGCCCGTTACTGTCACATTGTCATCGGGTATGTCCTGGTGCAGCCATGTCTCCGTAAAGCACATCAAACTGCACTCCCGGTATTCCCTCTGACTCTGCGACAGTGGCGTCAGTTCGTCCATCTTATTCGCGAGTGACCTCACATTTCCCATGACGATAGAGGGGAGACATGGCTTAAACTTCCTAGTCATAAGCCTCCGTTGTTTCAAAGCTTCCCTCTTCCTCCGTAACTTTTTATTTCCCCTGCATCCCCTGTGAGTTTTGATCCAGCATTCAGCAGGGATTACTCTCTGTGTTTTCCCTGGAGCGGTGGCCGGCTTCATGTCCATCAGCTGATCCTGACTGTAAACAATCCGGGCAGCGAGGAGTTGTGTGTCTAACCGCTTTTCCCCACTCGGCGACACACCCGCTGAGAACCCGACCCTGGTTATTGGCGATTCTGTTTTGCGATACGTTAAACCGACACCAGCGACCATAATCAAATGCATCCTGGGGGGCCAGAGCAGGCGAGATAGAGGGCAATTTAAAGCTGCTGGCGAGAGATAAGAGTAAATATAGTAAGATTATAATTCTAATGCTAATTGCTAATGACAACCGGCTACGCCAGTTGGAGGTGTGTAATTTGGCAAAAACTATGTTGGACTCCGTAGCGTTTTCTGGTCCCCTCCCGAATCTGACCAGTGATGACATGTTTAGCTGTATGTCATCGCTCTGTCGCTGGCTGTTACGGTAGTTTCCAGAAAACAACGTGGCCTTTATAGATAACTGGGAGACTTTTTGGGGAAAACCTGGCCTCATTAGCAGAGACGGCATTCATCCCACCTGGGGTGGTGCGGCTCTTATTTCTACCAATATATCCAAGTTTATTAGACAACCAACCCCCTGACAACCCAGGGCTGAGGCCAGGAAGCAGAGTTGCTGTCTTACACGCTTCCCTACTGCTTCTGTAGGACTGCCACCATCCGTTTAAAGTAGAAAAAATAAAAATATAAATGCACACAGTAATACTAAGTTTAACAATCTCATAGAAATAGTGTCAGTGCCTCATCCTCCCACAGTCCAATTAGCACAAAATTTAAGAACTGTTAATCAAAATAACCTCATAAAAATACAAACTACCGTATTTTCACGACAAAAAGGCACACTGTACGAAAAGGCGCAGTCTCAGTTATGTGTGCAATTATTGTATTTAACACACAGATAAGGCGCATCTGAAGATAGGGCGCGGGTTTTATATACACGTTTTATATACACGTCCGCCCCTGTGTGTATTCATATACTACGTACGCCCGCCTGACAACACACACGTGCATATTTAAAAATAGATCGGGAGCAAAACTGAGTTTGGTTGTGCTTTATTTAAGTATTAATTACAACAACACTAAAACAAGCACATTACCGGTAACAGTCACTCAAACCCATTGAAGTCCTCATCCTCTGTGTCGGAATTGAACAGCTGCGCTAAATCACACATGGCAGGTTCACGTTCCTCACTGTCAGAGTCAGAGTCCGTGCTGTGCGGCTCCCCAGAAATGATGCCGGCTTTAGCAAAAGCTCAAACAACAGTGCCAGCAGACACGTTAGCCCAAGCAGCTACAATCCAGTCACAAACTGTGGCGTAACTCGCCCGGCGCTGCCTTCCAGTCTTTGTGAAACTGTGGTCTCCTTCGGTCATCCACCGCTCCCACGCCGCTCGCAGCCTCACTTTGAACGGCCGGTTCACGCCGATGTCCAGCGGTTGGAGTTCCTTCGTCAGACCTCCCGGAATCACAGCAAGCGTAGCGTTCATCTGCTTCACTTGCTTTTTGACGTCGGCGGTGAGATGGGCACGCATGGAATCACAAACCAGCAGCGATTGTGATGTGTGGAAAAAACCACCCAGTCTCCGTACATACACCTGCCTCAGCCAATCCTTCATCATTTCCTCGTCCATCCAGCCCTTTTCGTTTGCCTTAATAATGACGCCTGCTGGAAACGTCTCTTTAGGCAAAGTCTTTCTCTTAAAAATCACCATCGGCGGCAGTTTCTGTCCATTAGCATGGCAGCCGAGCACAACGGTAAACGAAGCCTTTTCGTACCCCGTTGTGCGTATCGCTACCGTGCTGGTTCCCTTCTTTTCCACCGTGTGACTCACCGGGATGTCGAACGTCAGCGGCACCTCGTCCATGTTGGTGATGTGGCTCGGCTGGATGTTTTTGTCGGCGATGTGTCTGCTGCAGAAAGAGCGGAAGTTCGCCAGCTTCTCACAATAATCCGCCGGACGCTGCTGCGCTACCGTCGTCCTGCTCCGGATGGAGAAAAGGCACCGCTTCATGAACCGGAAGCACCAAGACGGACCTCCGTGGAAATGTTGAATTTTCATTTCCTCCGCTAACTTTACTGCTCTAAGCCGAATGGTGACCGTCGAAACGCTCCTCCCACCCGCTCTTTGCTCGACGATCCATTGCTCCAGTCTTTCCTCCAGCTCTGGTCACCTTGCCTTGTGTCCGCGGAAACTCAGCTGCGTTTTTTTCACCTGTCGCAGCTCGTTCTCCAGCTTCCTCCACTTGCGAACCATTGATTCGTTAATTTTAAATTCTCTGGCGGCGGCTCGATTCCCGTGTTCCTCGGTGTAGCTGATAGCCTTCAGCTTAAACTGAGCTTCGTAAGCGTGTCTCTTTGCCATTTTCAGGGTTGTTAAGACAGCAATGTTCTGCATAAAGCACATACCTGTTCTTTTATACACAAATCACGCACCCATGTTCTCTATCACGTCCGCAGCATCATGGTTCTCACCTACGTCTGCACACAGATAGGGCACTCTGGACGATAGGGCGCGCTGCACATTTTGAAAAAAATCTAAGACGTTTATATGCGCCTTATAGTCGTGAAAATACGGTAACAATTATTTAGAACCAAAAAATAGGACAATCAGGTGTGGATTATTAAATGTTCGATCCCCCCACTCTAAATCCCTCCTTGTCAGTGATCTAATTATTGATCATCAGTCCGATATATTTTCTCTAACTGAGACTTGGTTACCGGGTGAAGAGTATGTTAGTTTAAACTAATCAACTCCGTCTGGTTATATTAACTATCATGTTCCTCGAGGCACAGGCCGAGGAAGAGGAGTGACAGCAATCTACCACTCCAGTCTTCAGATTAACCCCAAACCTAAATCTATCTATAGTTCATTTGAGAGTCTCACTCTCAGCATGTTTCACCAAAACTGGAAGTCAGAAAAGCCAGTTTTATTAGTTGTTGTGTATTGTCCACCTGCTGCTGCTTACTCAGAGTTCCTGTCTGAGCTTTCAGACTTTTTATCTAGTTTAGTGCTCAGTACAGATAAAGTCATTATGGTGGATAACTTTAACATTCATATGGATGTTGACTCTGACAGTCTTAAGATATTGTAACGTCCCTGCAAGAACGTTCAGTGCTGTTAATGTTGTTAATGTGTTTAGAGTTGAGAGCTAGGAGTTTTATAGTTTCCTACGGTCCGTGAATGTATGTGTGGTTGGATGTGAGAGCGAGAGGGCGGGGGAGCTGAGTGAGAGAGAGTAGGGGCCGGGAGAGGAGAGTCTGAGCGGGGAGCGAGCGAGAGTGGTTGTTTTGTGGGACACCTTGTTGATTTTCTTTTGGCGTGGTTACGGCAGTAACCGACTGTTCGTGAATAAACGAAGGTTTGTTGAACAACTCTCGTCATTCTTACACGTCCGGCTGGACGTTACAATATCCTTTAACTCACTCTTAGATTCAATAGGTTTCCTTCAGATAGTAAATGAACCAACACAATGTCATAATCACACCCTCGATCTGGTTCTCACCTACTACCTACCTAATTGATTGCTTTCTCAATAACACTGTAGCCATGTTACACACAGTTTTAGATATGGTTTCTCCACTGAGAAAGAAGGTTAAAAATCATAGGAGGTTAGCTCCTTGGTATAATTCAAATATATGAACACTGAAGCAGGTATCAAGACGGATGGAGAGAAAGTAGTACTCCTCCAAATCAGTTGAATCCCAGGGGGCCTGGAAAGATAGTTTATGGACATAGAAAAAAGGCCCTTCGTAAAGCCAGAACGGCTTATTATTCATCATTAATTGAGCAAAACAAGAACAACCTGCGTTTTCTCTTTAACGCTGTAGCCAGGCTGACAAAGGGTCACAGCTCCGTTGAGCCTTGTATTCCTGCAGCTCTTAGTAGTGAAGACTTCATGAGTTTTTTCACCAATAAAATCACTAACAGAGAGAAAAAAATCAACAAAGATCTCCCCAGAATAGCCAATATATTGCCACCTTTAGAAACCTCTTTTAGTCCTGCTCCATCTCTGGACAGTTTCCTGCCCATAGACCTCCCTGAGCTGACCTCCAGCATTAATAAATCTAACCCAACTACACGTCTCTCAGACCCCATCCCAAGTAAGCTCCTCAAGGATGTCTTTCCCTTGATTAGCACTTCCTATTTAGATCATATCAACTTGTCTTTAACAGCAGGTTATGTACCACAGGCGTTTAAAACTGCTGTTATCAGAGCTTTACTTAAAAAACCTTCACTTGACCCAGACCTGATATCCAACCTCTATTGTTCTAGGCCTAGACTAGAATAGCTGATAATATTCTCTTTCTGGACGGCATTACTTTGGCCCCCAGTATGACTGTGAGGAACCTCTGCGTTATCTTCCATCAGGACATGTCATTTATGCATCACATTAAACAGATCTCTAAGACCGCCTTCTTTTACCTCCATAATGTTGCTAAGATTAGGAGCGTCATCTCTCAGAGTGATTCTGAAAAACTTTTCCATGCTTTTGTTACTTCTAGGTTGGATTACTGCAACTCATTATTATTAGGATGTCCAAATTACTCTATTAGTAGCCTGCAGCTGATCCAGAATGCAGCAGCTAGAGTTTTGACAAGAATCAGCAAAAGGGATCATATCTCCCCCATCTTAGCTTCTCTTCACTGGCTTCTAGTAAAATTCAGAATAGACTTTAAAATTCTCCTGCTTACATATAAGGCTTTAAATAGACTAGCCCCATCATACCTGCAGGATCTAATAGTCCCATATATTCCCAATAGAACACTCAGATATCAGTGTTCAGGTTTACTTGCGGTTCCCAGAATTCATTAAAGTATATTGGGAGGACGAGCTTTTAGCTATCTGCCACCCTTACTGTGGAACCAGTTGCCAATCTGGGTTCGACAGGCAGACACCACCTCGACTTTTAAGACTAAACTTAAAACCTTTCTGTTTAGTAAAGTGTATAGTTAGCCTCAAACAAAGTGTGAGGGGCTGGTAGGCATAGTTACAGTCACTTCGTGATATACAGCCACAGGTAGAATAGGTTTGACTAACTGTTAATCTTTAATCTCTATCATAGCTACGCTGCTATAGGCCTATGCTGCCAGGGGACACAAACATGATCCACCGAGTAGTTCCCCCACCTCCCCAATACCACCACCATCTCTGCTCCCCAACCTCCTCTCCTCTTCTTCCTCTCTCCTCCTCTCCCCTCATCAGATCAACATAGAATTCATTTTATGTCATTAATTATGTGTCCAGTTCTTCTCGTAGTTTTGTGTCTCTCCCTCCCTTTCTTTTTCTCTCTGTATCTTTCTGGAGGTATCTCTCCATCCAGATCTACACGTTGAACTGCATCCGGCCCTCTGACGAACCCAATGTCTACTGTCAACATCTGCCCATGTTGTTCTTCTGTGTAGTGCTATTATAACTAACTTAAACAACATATCAGCTAAAAAACAAATACATACAATACTTAGTCTTCAGAATTCCAATTATAACAACCTGTCATGTTTGTCCTTTGTAATGTATGATGTTTATTGCATTTATGTTCATTCTCTCTTTCATCCTCTTTCAACTAGCTTTTCTTATTCTCAAAACAATTTGATACAGGTGAGCTGGCTGCCAGTATTAATTCTGGGGCTCAACCCAGGAAGCAGAGTCGCAGACTGGGGAAGATAGGATAGTGGTAGTGGATTTCGCACAGCAGGTTTATGGAAAGATGACAAATTATACTCAGTCTTCCTTTGTATTGTCTCTCTTCCCTTCCCTCTCTTCTTCTCCTCACTCTCTGTACAGGAATGCTCTCCCTATGCAGCTCACCTCTTTGATGCTGAGGACCCTAGCACCCCAGTCAGGACCATCCCTGGCCTCTGTCCAGACTACTGTTCCCAGTTTTGGAGGAAATGTCGTTCTGCCATCCCACTCCTGTCTGACCACCCGCACATAGCCAAAGTCAAAGGAGACCAGGCACAGCTCTGCCAGTACCTGGAACTAGAAGACATGGACTACTGCTACCCAAACCTTCTCAGCAACCAGAAACTCACACAGAACTTGGGTCGAGTTCAGTCAAACTTGGACGGCTGTCTGCAGCTGTGCTTGGAAGAGGTTGCGAATGGGCTACGGAACCCACTAGCCATGGTACACGCCAATGATGGCACACATCGTTTTTTTGTGGCAGAACAAGTGGGCTTGGTGTGGACGTACCTTCCTGACCGGTCCAGAATAGAGAGACCTTTTTTGAATATTACCAAGGTTGTTTTAACGTCATCATGGGAAGGCGATGAGAGAGGCTTTCTGGGACTCACCTTTCACCCCAAGTTCAAGCATAACAGAAAGCTGTATGTGTACTACACAGTAGAGGTGGGATTTGATGAGAGGATCAGGATCAGTGAGTTCCATGTGTCAGCCAATGATATGAATATGGTGGATCACACCTCTGAACGGTAGGTATGGACTATGCATCCAGGTTAGCAAACAGAAATTGATTTATAGTGATCTGAAACATTTTAAAATTCTGCATGTTGAGAAATGAACTGAAATGTAAGGAGTTTTGCCTGGCTCTTATCTTATTTGTCATGCCTTCCCTTCCAGGGTTATCCTGGAGATAGATGAGCCAGCATCAAACCACAATGGAGGGCAACTTCTATTTGCTGATGATGGCTATTTGTACATTTTCACTGGAGATGGTGGAATGGCAGGAGATCCATTTGGGAAATATGGGAATGCCCAGAACAAGTAAGATATCTGCTAAAGATTTCCAAAACTAGACACCCTCACATGATCCACGGTAACAAAGGATGTACTCAGTGTTGGAAAATGTAGCAAAGAATCTTATATAGTGACGCTGTTTGATGTTTTAGTTAAAATATGTGAAGTTAATTTTGATGAAGAGTAATTTCATGGTCTTTGAACATTCCTAATAAAACATCCAGCCATGCCCTGTAGTCCCCCCCCCCCATACCCATACACACACACACACACCCCTGACCCCCCCCACCCCAGCACTACAAACACTTTAACCTACAAGTGCAATACTAAGGACTCACAAGTGCAATAATAAGGACTCACATGTGCAATATTAAGGACTACTTTCTGGACTACCTCATACTGCACACGCTTCCACATGCATACTTATATTCTATTTTCTGTTTAGCTTATATCTATTCGTACTTTATATTTTTATATTTTTATAGTCACTTACTGCTCCCGGGACCTGAGTCCTAATTTCGTACCATAAACATGTGAATGTGAGCTGGTATGACAATAAAGTTCCTTGAATCCTTGAATCCTTGAATGACCTCTTCTATATTATCACATCTACTTTAGGTCAGCTCTATTGGGTAAAGTTCTCCGAATTGATGTAGATGACAATGAGAGAGGCCCGTTGTACAGAATTCCTCCAGATAACCCCTTCACACAAGAGCAGGGGGCACGACCTGAGATTTATGCTTACGGTGTCCGGAATATGTGGAGGTGTTCTGTGGACCGGGGAGATCCTCACACCAAAGAAGGCAAAGGACGTATCTTCTGTGGGGATGTTGGACAGAACAAGTTTGAAGAGATTGACATCATTGAGAAAGGTCGTAACTATGGCTGGAGAGCCAAAGAAGGCTTCTCCTGCTATGACAGGAAGCTGTGTCGCAACAGCTCGTTAGGTAGGCATGCCCTGATGAAACACCACATCAGCTCTCTGCCACAACTACTGCCACTTTTAACTTGAAATTAGATTCTGTGAAGTATTGTTTGAAAGAAAATATGCAGATTCTTGGCCTCTGGAAGAAATGGTGGCATTTTTGCTGCAAATAAATGATATGTCAAAAACATTTATTTATATTCACCTTTTAAATCCATTTTAACTCATAAAAACATGTCAACAAGTGGTTTCATTGTAAGGAAATGACGTGAAGTTTAAGGAGAAATTTCATAACATCAGTGGTGACTTCTGAAAATTTTTCACAGATGATGTCCTGCCCATTTATGTATACTCTCACAAGATGGGGAAGTCAGTGACTGGTGGCTATGTGTACCGAGGCTGTGAATATCCCAACCTGAACGGCATGTACATATTTGGAGACTTCATGAGCGGGTAAAGTTTAACTCAAGATTCAAGATTAACTATTGATTAAAAATTGTACAGAACAAGGTTTTACAACAAAACTCAGGTGGTAGCAGGGTGGATGCTTATGTATCCTGCGTTTTTTATTGTCTTTTGAGTTCTGGGCAGGCACTTCAACTCACCAATATCACAGATCTGTGGTAGATGGGTGCCCATTATCTAAAGTGGTTTTCAGCGCCCACTGCAGAACATTCCTTTCCTTGGCGGTGCAAGAAGTATACCGGTTTGTGATGTTTACAGCCAGATGCTTTCTATTGCTCCTCTATAAATGTTAACATAAGCATGTTGATTCTCAGGAAAACTGAAAACTGGTTAATCAATATGGTAAATAGTATCTATTCTTTACATGTGAAAATAAGTGCTGCTGCCTAAAATACTTCTTTGGGATTATGGAGTCAAAAGGTAAAAAGGTAAATCTTAATGCTTCAGCGTCCCAAGACATTTAGGACAATGGTATGCTTCTCACTTGTGGTAACAGTTTTGGGAAAGGCCCTTATTTATTCCAGTAGGACGGTACCTCAGTGCATAAAGCAAGGTCCATAAAGACATATTTGGATGAGTTTGGTGTGGAAGAACTGGCCCATACAGAGCCTGACCTCAACCCCATCAAACACCTTTGGGATTAACACAGATTGTGAGCCAGGCCTATTCATCTAACATCCGTACCTGACCTGACAAATGCTCTACTGCATGAATTGGTAAAAATTCCCACAGAAACACTCCAAACTTTTTTGCAAAACCTTCCCAAAAGAGTGGCTGTTATGGCTGCAAAGCTGTCTGTGTAATCAGAATGCAATGTCATTAAAGCGTAATGGTCTGCCCAATACTTTTGCCCATATAGTGTAAAGTGATACTAAAACGCTGCGCAACAGTTTATATCTGTGGAGATTCTCAGTCATCCAGGTCATATTCACTCAAAGAGTTAAAGCAAGGCATCTGGACTTGTGAAGATTTGGCTTGAAGATGTTTCACTGCTAATCCAAGCAGCTTCATCAGTTCTGAAAAAACTGTCTGGTGGGGAACAAATATATACACCTCAGCGGGAGTGACTAAGTGAAACTAAATAAAAAAGGATCTGATAGTCCTGCAAATTTGTGAGTATACTGCTGAGTGATATTGCAATATCATATATGCAGTCTAGTGCAGTGAAGAATGCTCTGATCTTTACATTGGTGAAACAAAACAACCACTCCACAGAAGAATGGCACAACACAGGAGAGCCACCGCCACAGGACAAGACTCAGCAGTCCACTTTACACCTTAAGAAAAAAGGACATTCCTTTGATGACAACAATGTCCACATTCTTGACAGAGAGGACAGTTGGTTCGAAAGAGGGGTCAAGGAAGCCATCTATGTCAAGTTGGAAAAACCTTCACTCAACAGAGGTGGTGGACTTAGACATCACCTCTCTTGCACTTACAATGCTGTCCTCCCATCCATACCTAGGAAGTTTCACCCCAATTCACACGAAAGCCATAAGAACAATAGGTTGTTAACCGGTCATACCCAAACTCATTAACAGTCTCACAGCCATTAGCCAGTCGTTAGACTGAGACAGCCAGTTGTTAGACACAGAGGGCCATCACTGGCAGTAAAACTACATAGACAAATTAACAGGACTATCAAATCCTTTGCTTTATTTAGTTTCACTTAGTCACTCCCACTGAGGTGTATATATTTGTTCCCCACCAGACAGTTTTTTCAGAACTGATGAAGCTGCTTGGATTAGCAGTGAAACGTCCTCAAGCCAAATCTTCACAAGTCCAGACGCCTTGCTTTAAACTCTTTGAGTGAACATTCAGTTTTTGCGTTAATCTTAGGCCGTGATCATTTATATTTAATAGTCGTTAACTGTATACTTTTTCTAGTGGCTGTAATACATCATCTTACTTAACCAGCATATCTGTTCCATAAAGGATGATAGAATAATTATATAAAAATAATGAATATTCTTGTTTTCTGTTGATTGCCTAGTCAATCCATGAGCTGTTTGAGCTCCATTTTTGTCTTTTAAAGAACTCTTCTCTAAACACATTCAAGAAATTTACTTACTATAAACTATAGTTGTACATTAATTATCAGAATCAGAATCAGAATCAGAATCAGCTTTATTTGCTTTATGTGTGACCATACAAGGAATTTGACTCCGGATTTTTCTCTGTCCTGTGCACCATACAAAATACAAAATAGCAATAATAATAATAAAATGAAGAATAAAATATTTACAAGAAAGGGAGAAAAAAAAAAATATATATATATATATATATACATGTAGTGCAAACAGTGGAATGAGGTAGTGCAAACAGTGTGATGGTTCACACAATGGCAGGTGGTTTACGGGGAGATCAGGGAGACAGCCTGGGGGAAGAAACTGTTTTTGTGTCTGGTGGTCTTGGCATACAGAGCTCTGTAACGCCTACCAGAGGGAAGCAGATCAAATAGTTTGTGTGCAGGGTGTTTCAATTTTCTGCTACTTTCTGCTTTTAGTTCACTACATTTCAGATATATATTGTTGTGCACTTGTAGGAGCAATTTGGTTATTGGCAAAAGAGTCAATGATTATGGGAAATAATCATTAAAGCAAAAATCAGTGTATGCTTTATACACATAAATATCGGGGCACCACCCTGTCACCAGGGACCAATAGCCAAATTAATTAATAGGAAAACAGTCTCTTAAAATTGTGAAGGATGATTCCGAGCACTGGCTGTCATGAATTCAGCTGTTATTACAAGTACATACACAATAACCACAGACAACGACAGGTTAAACTATAACAGGATTTATTAACCAGCAACAACCATCCATAGATAAGTATCACTTTGTAATAAACACTATTATAATCTAAGTTTTATCAACACATATTAACTAGGGATAACACAGGTACAGCAACAAGAATATATCTATACATAGGTGTGCATATATACAGGAGTGTGTGTGTGGGTGTGTGTGAGAGAGAGAGAGAGAGATGACAACAAACAGTATGGAGGCTAACAAGCTAGCCAGATAGCGGCTAACAAGCTAACGGCGAAAAACAAACAAGATGGCGGTTAACAAGATGGCGGTTAGCAAGATAGCGGCTAACAAGATAGCAGCTAACAACAACAAGCTAGTGGCTGACTACATTTAAGATGGCGGATGGCCACATGAGTGGAGAACTACAACCAAAATGGCGAGTGGGGAAACTACAACCAAAATGGTGGAGGACTACATGAGAAGGAATCAGCACATGAGAAGAACAACCACATACCCAAATCGTCAAATTAATCAGCAAATTAAATCAGCAGAATAACACACCAGCAATTTAACAATACTCAAAATGGCTACAGAAGAACACGTCAAGCATGTTATTCAGAGCCAAAGTGGTAATGGCTCACGTGGCCTGTTTTGTGTGACCACAGGCAAGAACAATGGACGAAAGCCTTTGGGCGCCACGTACCCCTTTGCTACGGTTCGTGACCGTGTGACCGGGCTTTCGCCTCACTGTTCAGAAGGATTAGTGTAAAGGAGAAAGGAAAGAGATAGAAGAACGAAGAATACACCCAAATAGGGAAATAAACCACTCCAGTTCTCTGGAAACCCGTTTATCACCACACAATAGCGGAGTAAGTAAATCGAAGTTTATCTGCTCAGCTATTGGTCCTTTAACTTGTGATGTGCGGGTTTGCTGAGCCGGCGGAAGTGGATGATCGGTAACCAAAATCAATTAATGCAGCACTTACAAGTTACAAACATGTATAAACAACTCTATTTTACGCTATCTCTGCCCAGACATAAGCCTCTTACTTTTCGTTGCTCCGATCCTTCGGAGTTGGGAAGTTAACAGTCCGCTTGAGCGTTCACACGTTGTCCTCGGCGGGATGCTGACGATCGGTGTCTCAGATGATGCAGAGTAATGGTGCCTCGGCGGCAGCGGGGGAAAATCACCGGTGAATGAAACAAACTTTGTTTGCTTTGACAAAGTTGGCGCGCCCGGTCCTCGTTCGCGTGCAATCAGCTGGCTGTTGGAGGAGAAAAGGAAAAAGAAACGAAACACACTACAGTCGATTTCTCGGCCTGCGAGAGACTGTGACCTAGATTTAAAATAGTGATACTCAAACGGTTGAGGAGTTGCTCCCTTTCAGCGACTAGGTTGTAGAAGCTTCACAGCTCTCTACTGTCCTTGTGCACGGGAAAAAGCCACGACTGAGGGTGCGCTGAGCTTTTATCACCTGAGTGACGTCACCGTAGATTCTTTAGGGATGGCTGGCACGCAGCCAATGTCCATGCTCGTTCGGAGTTCGAACTTAGGAATTTATGACTAGGTGTACGTTATAGATGGATTTCTAAACGGTTAGTCACTCTAATTCAGGCTTTATGGGTTACATATAGGCCTCTCTATTGTTCTCATCAACACATGACTAGAGGCTCCAACAATATTGTACTTAGTACTGCACTTTATTTTTCGGATGGCTGTTGTAACTTAAAATCTGAATACTTCTTCCAGCACAGTTATACAGTCTAACTATGCATGCATAAACCAAAGCAGAAGTAGACAATGCTGGTACAGTGTTAAGGTATACACCAGGCTCTACCATAAAATACTGGTGTACTGCACATTTGAGATGATAGATTTGATTTTTTTCCAGTCGTTTGATGAGTCTACAGGAGGACGCAAACACAGGGCAATGGAAATACAATGAGATCTGTATGGGGATGGAGTCGACTTGTGCCTTTCCTGGACTCATCAACAATTACCACCAGTACATCATCTCCTTTGCAGAGGATGAAGCTGGTAATGCATGAGCATATGCACAACACAAACACAGCTGTACATTTACATAATTAGTCTTGATATATTATTATTATTGTTGTTGTTTTCATCATTATACTCTACATTACCGCTCAGTTTGAGTGTATGCATATGTGGTTGTTAATCTTTGTGTGTCAGTCCTCTGGCTGGCTGGCGACCCATCCAGGGTGTAACTCACCCGTAGTCAGCTGGGATAGGGCGTTACCCTGACAGATAAGTGGTATAGAAAATGAATGGATGGGTTACTAGTATTATTATTATTGTTATTTTGTTTTATCAGGTGAGCTGTACTTCATGTCGACTGGAATACCGAGTGCTACGTCACCTTCAGGAGTTGTGTATAAATTGGTTGATCCCTCAAGGTGAAAAATATAATAATTTCTTTGCTTCAGTATTTCATCATCCTTACATAAAGAAAGCTTGTGTTATTTGTCATGTTCACTATGCAGAGGGTATGTACACAGTTAATTCTCAAAGTATTATTTTCTTAAAGTGAAAAGGGAAAAAAAATCAAATTGTTAAGTAAAAGTATGTAGAAATGATAATCAGTGCAATGCTGAGAATAATGCAGTAGGTTACTAAAACAACATGAAAATAGCCCTTCTTCTTCATAATGAGTGCTTTAATACATAAAATAATTGAATTGTAAAAAGTACTTACACACTGTGCTATTGAGTAAACTTAAAATCTGAATATTTCTTCCAGCACAGCTATGCTGTATAACTATACATGCATGTTCTTTAAGGCTTTCTCGAAGTACTTTTTGAAATGTATGAAAGTAAAGTAGAGGTAGACAATACTGATTGATATTGCATAAAGTTTTATGTAAGGCTCCACCATAAAAAACAGTGGCAGTGTCTTGTACATTTGAGATCATAAATTAGATTTTTTCCAGGCGTTTGATTGGTCTACATAAATGCAGTGCAGTGGAAATACAATAAGATCTATATGCTTGTTGCATCTTCTACAGATGCTAAAGGGAATGCTTTGCATGTTGGCCACAAATGCAAGAGGATACCTTGCGGTTCAGGATGACGCGCACAATGGCATAACATTATGTATTGGACTTTTCATTAGCTAAAAACATGTTGTGAATTTCAGACATGATTACATCTATCCCTACAAACACTAATAACATTAATGTAGCCTAACATTATTCATATTTACCCTCAGCTGTGCAGAAATACAAGGCTGAAACAAAATGCATGGATGAAGATTCGTGGGCTTGAATGTTGATTTAGAATTTGAACGTCAGTGTTATGAACAAAATTTATGACTGCTTGGTTCTGTCATAATGTAAAGTGAATTTTCTATTTCTTGAATGACTGTTCATTACAGTCTTTGATCCTCAGAGTTGTGCAGTATCATTATCATATTTGGCTTTGATGTGAGTTTTGGTCTGTGTTTTCTCAGTTGAAAATGGAGGTGGTACTATCTCTATTCTGGTAAAAAAAAAAAAATATGTAAAAATTTAAAAGGAAAAAGGAAATGAAACCTAAATTACCCTTCTCTGACATTGTTTCATATACCTCTTAGCTCTCCTCATTTCTCTTAGCTATAGATAGTTGTGCCACCTAATTTGTTTCCCAAACAACAAGTTAATTTGAGCATTTCCTCACCACTGTAAAACAACTGTAACATAAGCTGGAAATAAAAAAAAACAAAAAAAAAAAACAAACTTAAAACATTTTAGAAAAACAAGGTTTTATATATGTCCACTTCCTTGTGCTCTGTCTTGCATGCAACAATATTTCATTTGTTTTCGTTATTTGTATTTCAGACGTGCTCCCCCGAGACATTGTCACTATGATCCTCTTCCTGTCAGAGTGAAGAGTAACCTAATCAAATTTGTTCCGCAAGAAAGTGAGTCCACTTCCATAACATTTTGACTTCACTACTGACTAGTTACAAAGATAATTAAAACTGTTCATTCACTGGTTTTTATTCATACTTAATCTTGTGTCTTGTCATAATTATCCCATTAGCATTAATCAATGTCGAGCCACCAAACAAAAACAAGCTTGAACTACAACCCACAGAGTCCTACAACTGGCTTCAAGAGCTGATTGACCATATAGGTGAAGTAGGTTCACACCCAGCCACCCCTTTGCCAAACCCAACTGCTACCAAACCACCCAGACATTCAAGGCGAAAAGGCAGACGCAGAAAGGGCAAATCCAGGGTGCAGAATGTGCCAGAGCTCCAGAATGGAGCGGTGAGGCTTGTTGGGGATGAACATGGCCGCAATGACCACGGACGGGTGGAGATCTACATTAATGGAGAGTGGGGCACTGTGTGTGATGACCTGTGGACCATCAAGAATGCTGCGGTGGTTTGTCAGCAGCTTGGCTTCTCGCATGCTCTAAAGGCAGCAAAGAGCTCAGAGTTCGGGGAGGGCAAAGACCTGCAAATACTTCTGGATGATGTTCAGTGTGAAGGGATGGAATCCAGCCTCTTGGACTGCAAACATGCTGGTGTCGGGATACATAACTGTGCTCATTATGAAGACGTTGGGGTGATCTGTGGCAGCTCGAACTACACCATAGAAGTCTGAATGTTTGTGAAGTCAGAACAGAGCCAGTAACTAAATCCACCCAAGATTAAACCCTTTTAAAAACAGATCTTTTCAGTATATTCTTGGTGTAGAATTTTCTCATTCCAATGAATGAGCACGCCAAACAGACCACAAATTTGTGCCATATTTCCAACAGCTACAATGGAGTTAAATAACATATGACCTACAGTGTATTTTCTTGTTAGTTCATTACAGTAAAGAAAGGAGAAGAAAGATAAAGGAGAAAACTTGTAGAACCCAAGGCAACCACAGTGCACTGTGGCACAATTTAATAGAATTTACAGGTGATTGTATAACGTTCAAGAAATCACAATCTAAAGCAGGACGTGATGTATGTTGAGGGAACATCAGCAGAGTCAATCCTTGTACTAAATTCAGTTCAATTCAATTCAAATTGAGTGCGTGAGAGAAGGAGCACACATGCAGAGATGCATAGCAGCAGTAATAATATCAGAATTATTGGAACTGTAGTTAATGATAATGACAATGAAGTCTACAGAAGGTACTATGGTGATTATGATAGCAATATTAGTAACAACAATAATGGTAGCAGCTGCAACAGAGTAGTAATAGAATTAAAATAGATTATGACTAAACAGTTATAATCGCAGTAAGTTTCAAGCAGGACCGCAGCAGGTGGTCCAACAATAATCCATGGGAACCTGTGAGGCGAGAAAGCACAAGGACTCCAGGGAAGAAGTTGAGTTTAGTGATATGCATTAATGGGACATAAAGTGTGCAGAAAGAGAGGTAAGAAAGAAGAAAGAGCTAAAGCATTCTAGAGGTTATGTAGGAGACAGACCACGTAAAATTCAATGATATCTAAAACTGGAACCACAGGCAAGGTTCTTCAGATATGTCACCCACATTTTAGTAATCAGACTAAATTTTTATTTTTTATTTGCTGACCTGAATGTTTCATTTGAATGTATGTTTGGCATTATTGCATGAAGTCTTTGCCTTCTCAGTTATTTGTTACCTTAACAAATTTCAGTGCTGAATGAATGTCATATTTCCTAACACATTGAATGTTCAATACCCAGTGAGCAAATGTTTGGTCCGTAGCATGTATTCACTGATAAATGATTTTAATAAAAGCTTTCTATACTTTGGTTTACCTCACACACAGACCAAAATACCACATATTTAGCTTACAATACCATGCTGCTGAAACTTAATGATCTATCTGTGATTATGTGTGTTTGTAAAGTTAGAAAATGTGGCACTTTGATTGGGGGGTTGGAAAATTGAGTTTGGTGGTTTCTGAGCAAGACACTGAACCCTACACTACATTCCAAATTTTTATGCAAATTGTATTTAAGTGTCATAAAGATAAAGTTTTTTGTTTTTCAATTAAACTCATGGATGGTATTGTGTCTCAGGGCTCTTTGAATCACTGAAATCAATCTCAGACACCTGTGATAATTAGTTTGCCAGGTGAGTCCAATTAAAGGAAAAACTACTGAAGAAGGACGTTCCACATTATTAAGCAGATCAACATTTTCAAGCAATATGGGAAAGAAAAAGGATCTCTCTGCTGCTGAACAGTGTGAAATAGTTGAATGCCTTGGACATGGTATGAAAACCATAGATATTTCACGAAAATGTAGAATTTGTGGCTGATTCAGAGTACACATGGGTTCGTGCAGATAAAGGCACAGTGAGGAAGGTTTCTGCCAGAGAAATACGTCAGATTAAGAGAGCAGCTGCTAAAATGCCATTACAAAGCAGCAAACAGGTATTTGAAGCTGTTGGTGCCTCTGGAGTCCCGCCAACATCAAGGTGTAGGATCCTCCAAATGCTTGCAGTTATGCATAAACCTTCTATTCAGTCACCCCTGAACAATGCTCACAAGCAGAAATGGCTGCAGTGGGCCCAGAAATACATGAAGACTAATTTTGAAACAGTCCTGTTCACTGATGAGTGCCGTGCAACCCTGGATGGTCCAGATGGAGAGTAGTGGATGGTTGGTGGATGGCCACCATGTTCCAACAAGACTGCAACGTCAGCAAGGAGGTGGCGGAGTCATGTTTTTGGCCGGAATCATGGGGAGAGAGCTGCTCGGCCCCTTTAGGGTCCCTGAAGGTGTGAAAATGACCTCTGAAAAGTATGTGGAGCTTCTGACTGACCACTTTCTTCTATGGTATAAAAAGAAGAACCGTGCTTTCCGTAACAAAATCATCTTCATGCTTGACAATGCACCATCTCATGCTGCAAGGAATACCTCTGCATCATTGGCTGCTATGGGCATAAAAGGAGGGAACTCATGGTGTGACCCCCATCCTCTCCTGACCTCAACCCTATTGAGAACCTTTGGAGCATCCTCAAGCAAAATATCTATGAGGGTGGGAGGCAGTTCACATCCAAACAGCAGCTCTGGGAGGCTATTCTGACATTGTGCAAAGAAATTCAAGCAGAAACCCCCCAAAAACTCACAAGTTCAATGGATGCAAGAATTGTGAAGCTGCTATCAAATAAGGGGTCCTATGTTAAAATGTAACTTGACCTGTTAAGATGTTTTTGATTGAAATAGCTTTTGATTTCAGTAAATATGACCTCCTAATGCTGCAAATTCAACAAATAATAATTTGGAACAGTGCATTTTAAGTTTTTTATTTTTGAAAATAATAGATAATAATAGACTATAGGTACAGTCCATTTTCCAATTGATGTAGGCCTAATTCAACATTTATTATAACAACATTTATTGTAACTTTAACATTAAATGTTTTGTGACACAGTTTAGTTGTTGCACATTACAATACAGTTCTGACCTTCGCTTTGCCAGGTTCCGGTATAAGCCCAGTACCTACAAATACGTAATGCTATAAATATAAAAACAATACCATATAAATATAAAAACAACCAGAATAAAAAGATAGAACCAGTGAACAGGGATGGCAACAATATTTACAGCAGTATTGCGGAATTGTGCAAATGAAGGAATAGTGCAAATGAAACAAGTAGTGCATAGTTCTGTGCAAAATGGCTGCATTTTGTGTGTGTGTGGGGGGGTCCTTCATGATGCTGGAGGACCTTTTCCTGCATGTGGAGGTGTAAATGTCCATGGTTGTGGATAGAATACGTCCCACAGTCTTCTGTGCAGCTTTCACCATCCTCTGCAGAGCTTTCTTCTCTACCGCAGAGCAGCTACCATGCCGCACGGTGATGCAGGAGCACAGGACACTCTCCACCACACATCTGTAAAAAGATGTCAGGACTGAGCTCCCCAATCCGGCATGTCTCAGCCTCCTGAGGAAGTAGAGGCGCTGGTGTGCCTTCCTGATGAGGCAGGAAGTGTTGTTGCTCCAGATGAGGTCATCCGTTATGTGGACACCCAAGTACCTGAAGCTGGAGACCACTTCCACTGCTGTCCCTCCGATGTACAGAGGAGGAAGGGGGAGATGTCTTCCCTTTCTTAAGTCCACAATCATCTACTTGGTCTTTTTCACGTTGATGCAGAGGTTGTTCTCTCTGCACCAACCCTCCAGGCGTTCCACCTCCTGCCTGTAGTCGGACTTGTCGCTGTTGGCGATGCGTCCACAGCCACAGCTGTATCATCCACAAACCTCACGATCAGGCAGCTCGGATGTTGCGCTGAGCAGTCATGTGTTAGCAGGGTGAACAGAAGGGGGCTCATCACACAGCCCTGGAAGGAGCTGGTGCTGAGGTGATGGGGGAGGAGGAGATGTTGTGGATCTTCACGGTCTGCGGCCTGTTGTGGAATGATTGTGTTGAAAGCTGATGTAAAATCCATGAAGAGCAGACAGACGTAGGAGTCCTTATTTTCTAGGTGGGTGAGAGCTGTGTGGACCACAGAAGATATGGCATCCTCTGCGGATCGGTTCTTCCTATAAGCGTACTGTCTGTCTAAAAGAGGTTTCTAAAGATAGCAGTATATTGGATATCATGGAGAGATCTTGAGTGATTTTTTCTCTAATGTTAGTGATTTTATTGGTGACAAAACTCATAAAGTCTTTACTACTAAGAGCTGCAGGAATACAAGGCTCAACAGAGCTGTGACCCTGCTACAGCTTTAAAGAGAAAACGCAGGTTGTTCATGTTTTGCTTTATTAATGATGAATAATAAGTAGTTCTGGCTTTACAAAGGGCCTTTTTTACGTCAATAAACTATCTCTCCAGGCCCTCTGGGATTCGACTGATTTGGAGGAGTATCACTTCCTTTCCTTGCATCTTGGTACCAGCTTCAGTGTTCAGATATGTGAATTATACCACAGGGCTAGCCTCCTATGATTTGTGACCATTTTTCTCAGTGGGGCAACCATATCTAAAATTGTGTAATGTGGCTGCAGTGTTGTTGACAAAGCAGTCAATTTCTGCTGGAGTAATATTATACTGTGATAGGACCTAAATCTGTCTACGGTATTCTCAGAGGGGCACCTGGTATACTAAACCTTTTTGTTCTTTGCTGTAAGGTCTGTTAGAGTTAGCTCAGAAGTTATAAGTGAATGGTCTGAAAGGAGAGGGACAACTAACAATTTCTTAGTTTCTAGGCCATAGTTGAGAATCAGATCAAGAGTATGATCATGATAGAGTGTTGGTTCATTTACTATCTGAAGGAAACCTATTGAATCTAAGAGTGAATTAAAGGCTATCTTAAGACTGTCAGAGTCAATATCCATGTGAATGTTAAAGTCACTCACTATTATGACTTTCTGTACTGAGCACTATGCCCCTGAAAATAGAGGAGAAATAATTACGCGAGTGATGTTTCCTCAGCATGGATTTTTCTTGAATGAGTTGGATAAATATACAAAAATTAACAATCCACAGAACAAGTTATCTACAGGAAACATCTCTCATAATGTATACAATCTCCTTAAACTGGAACAATACAAACTGTATTAAAGAAATAATCCTTACTTCCATTTAGCTTTTAGTTATAACTGTTAAACCATTTCACCAACTCAGTGAATTTCTCATGAAATTAATCAAAGTGCATCAAAACATACAAATAATGAAAGAAATACACCATCTGTACGTGGATACGGAATCACAGTTAACGAGACAATAGACACACAGCGTTACTAACCATGTCTTTGTGACAAAAATGGAGGCTCGTTCACACACACACAAACTCACATCTTAACTATGAGCAAACTTAATTTTCGGTTACTAAAACATTTCTCCTACTCTTCAAACATGCCAGTAATCCACATAACTGTGTTTATAACCTGTAACATATCTGAAAATAGGGGAGAAATAATGATGCAACTGATGTTTCCTCAGCAAGGATTTTACTCGAATGAGGAAAACACCACGAATTCCCCAGGTATGTGGCATGAATCAGAATTCCTTTATTTATCCCTGGAGGGAAATTCTTGTTTTTACAGACATTGCACATGCAGTATTCCCGACCAAGAAAGGAGAAAAGTGCGGAGTATAAAAAATAGTATAAACAATAAAGATAGGATAAACAATATAAAAACTAAAATCTCAAAGTACAGGTATTTACAAAAACTGTATTCAAATTTTTAAGAAAATTTAAAATACAGGTATGTACATGTGTAAAAAAAAACCCAATATATACATTGTGTCATGATCTGCTGTCCATAAGTCACTGGTTTTTGGATGGATTACACCACCGGTTGTTAACGAGCACGGCAAGCCCCCCCCCCCCCCCCCCTTTGTGCTTACCGCTGGTAGCGCAGTCTCTGTCCGCACGGACCATATGGAAGGCCGTTACCGTCACACTGTCGTCGGGTATGTCCTGGTGCAGTCATGTCTCCGTAAAGCACATCAAACTGCACTCCCGGTATTCCCTCTGACACTGCGACAGTGCCGTCAGTTCGTCCATCTTATTCCCGAGTGACCTCACATTTCCCATGACGATAGAGGGGAGACACGGCTTAAACTTCCTAGTCATAAGCCTCCGCTGTTTCAAAGCTTCCCTCTTCCTCCATAACTTTTGCATTTCCCCTGTGAGTTTTAATCCAGCATTCAGCAGGGATTACTCTCGGTGTTTTCCCTGGAGCGGTGGCCGGCTTCAGGTCCATCAGCTGATCCCGAGTATAAACAATGCGGGCCGCGAGGAGTTGCATCGCCGCTCCGAAAAGTGTAGTTCAGCGACGAACAAAAACACCAAAAAGACCCACAACTTTCCTGGTGTGTGGTACGTGAACAACAGATGGTGCAACTTTGGACATGTAACTGTGAAGGAGATGAGCTGTAGCAGAGACCTGGAGCTGCTAGTGGTGAGTCTATGTCCATACTACATGCCGCGGGAGTTCTCTCATGCCATCACCATTGTTGTTTACATCCCACATGGACACAGCATGTGACGTCGTTCAGTCCGTCGTTGCCAGGCTGCAAACACAACATCCCGAAGCCTTCATCCTCATATCCGGGGACTTTAACCATGTTACATTGGATAATACTCTACAGGATTTCTACCAGTTTGTGGCCTGCAACAACAGCAACAACAACAACAACAACAATGGCGCAGGTCATGGAGGAGGCCCCAAGGGAAACGAGCCGGCGTTAGGAACAGACTGAGACGCAGAGCACACCATTCACCTCCACCAATGTCCAGTCACTGGAAAACAGGATTGATGAACTCAGGGCCAGAAAAAAGTTCCAAAGGGATATACGGGACTGTAATGTCACCTGCCTCACTGAGACATGGCTGACCCCCCTAACTCCGGACCACGCCGTTCAACCAGTGGAGTTCTTCTCAGTTCACCGCAAGGACAAGGACGGGCGAGTCTGGTAAATCAAGGGGAGGTGGTGTGTGTCTAATGGTGAACAACAACTGGTGTGACAACAGGAACGTTGTGTCTCTCAAACACTCATGCACCCCTGACCTGGAGCTCCTGACCATCCAGTGCCGTCCTTTGTACCTGCCCCGCGAGTTTACTTCGGTCATCGTCAGCGCTGTTTACATCACCATCTCACGTGAACACGGACACTGCTCTCACCGAGCTACATGAGGCTATATCCACTTATCAAGTTAACCAGACTGGGGTCCTTCAACATCTGCAAAAAACTGCTGCTGATGTTCTACCAGACTGTGGTGGCCAGTGTCCTCTTCTATGCTGTGGTGTACTGTTGAGGCAGCATCAAGAAGAGGGACGCAACACGGCTGGACAGACTGGTGCGGAGGGCAGGATCTATGATGGGCACAGAGCTGGACTCCATAGTGTCAGTAGCAGAAAAACGGACCCTGGATAAGATCCTGTCCATACTGGACAACGCCTGCCACCCTTTGCACAGGACTCTGATCAGCCAGAGGAGTGTGTTCAGCACCAGGCTTCTTTCTCTGACCTGCTCCACAAGCAGACTCAGGAACTCATTTGTTCCCCTGGCCATTACGTTTTATCCCAGAAACCCCGAGTTTGTCACTGACTCCTCCCCTTTACGGAACATAAGCCTGAACCGTTTCCTTAATCACTGAGTCTCCTTCGAACCTGCTCCGTCGAAGTTTAAAAAAATCGAATGTCTTTTTCTCGAGGACCCTGTAGACAAAGAAGCAATACTGATTCGCAGAGAAATGTGATTGCGTCGGGCGAGGATTTTCCGAGCACGTCTGGGTAATTTTTCATACTGTCCCGACTTTTTATTTGAGCGTTATCGTTTTTCGTTACAGTCACTGCAATACATTCACAACCTCATCCGTCCTCTCATCACTCACGTCACCCACCGTGGCCGTGCACTCACCACTGAACAAATACTTGCGTTGCTGTACGTTTCTGCAAACAGGAGTGTTTTATACAACACTGGAGATGCAGAGCACATAAGTAAAGCACCTGTTTGCAGAGCTGTGAGAAAGGTGAGCCTCGCTCTGAAACGGTTTCTCTCAGTTCGTCTTGTTTTTTCCTGGCCACAAGCCTGTGAGAGCCATCAAATGGGATTGCGGGTAAATAATTTCAAATGAATAATAATTTTTCTGTTAACATGTTGCTGTGATCTCTGGGAGCAAAAATTCGAATGTCTTTTAGAATTTCCAAATGTGATTGGCTGCATTGATGGCACTCACATTCCTATCACTACCCAATATTATGTGAAGGTGCAGGTACACACATTGACTACTACCTTTAAATGTAAGAGCACAAACATTTCATCTCATTTTCTGTACTGTTAAAATCATTTGTGATGCAGCTCACATCATCACAAATGTAGAAGCCAAGTGGCCTGGGTCTGAGCATGATGCCTGTATATTTTGAGACTCGAGACTACTCTGAGTGGGGCGGCACGAGGGCGGGACCGCCACGTGCTAGAGGAAAAGGGCTATGGAAATCAATACCAGTTGCCAGACAACGCCACCCTGGGAATTTCACCTAGGGAATTCTTTCCAGGGGACTAACTCCCCAAGAATAGGTGACACTCGGGTTCGTCCACAGCTGAGGCAGAGCCCGTAGCTTGTAAAAATAATCATTTTATTTACAATAAAAAAAAAGTACATGAAAAAAATACATGAATTCAGAAAAAAAAAAAAACACAAACCTGTCACTCAAATAATACAGAAAACCAATCAGGGCTGAACCTCCTGGGCTTGATCCAAACAATAAAAAAAGAACCCCTGGAACACCACACATGAAGCAAACCAAAACTGGGACAACAAAATCCACCTGGCGTGAAAACAACACAAAGGGACACCGCCACCAGGACCATCCACCACCGTAGGTTCAGCACCTGAATGGGGGAAACCACAAAAATCAACAGGTTATAAAAAAAACGAAAAACAAGCAACCACTAACCAAGAAAACAAAACAAACAAAAAGGAAAAAAAAGAAACTATATATATACACACACACACACACACACACACAAACACACACAACAAAATAATCTCCCGCTACTCACTCTTCGCCATACACACACACGCACACAGTAGTGCACGCAAACATATACATATGGATATATATCGGCTACACCACAGGGAGAAAGCCCCAACTAACCACGGGAGTGCCGAACGGCCAGCCAGAGGTCAAGCCGGCTACAGTGGGACGGCGCACGCCCGGGGCGAAGCAATCAAGCCCAAGGCAAGGCAAGCCGTTAATCCCTCTGATGGCACGCCGTATCCAGCGTGAAGCGGAAGCGGTCAATCTCCGTCACCAACAACAATCTCCGGTATGAGGCAGAGCAGTTAGTCGCTGTTACAGCCAACGATCTCCGGTCTCCGGTCTCCGATCTCCAATGACAAAATATGTCACTTTCATCAGTGCTACGACCCAGCCTCTGACAAGCCAAAAAGGAAGACAGGTGCTCTCTACCCACTTTTAAGCAATCTCCTCCCACAATGATTGGCCAAAATCCCAACCCAGCAGACGCTGACCTGGACGAGTACACGTCAGCTGTGTTGTCCTATGTTCACTTCTGTACTGATGCTGTCCTACCCACAAAGACAATCACGGTTTTTCCTAATCAAAAACCATGGGTGGACGGCACAGTGTGGCCCCTGCTAAAAGCCCGGGATGCAGCCTATAGGTCAGGAGACAGGCTGGCTTACGGCAGGGCCCGGAAAGAACTGAAAAAGGGCATCCAGCTGGCTAAACACAGGCACAAGCAGCGCATTGAGGAGCACTTCAATGACAACGATCCACGTAACATGTGGAAAGGCATCAGGACCATCACGGACTACAAGCGGAATGACCAGCAGGTCAGCCATGACCCAACCCTACCTGACACCTTAAACAGCTTCTTTGCACGCTTCGACTCTCCGAGCAGCAGAAGAACTGCACACCTTCCTCAGCCAGAGGTGCAGCAGCAGCCTCTCGTCCTGCAGCTGCACCAAGTGACCTCCGCTCTGAGGAGGATCAACACCAACAAGGCTGCAGGTCCAGATAAGGTGTCAGGGCGCACACTGAAGTCATGCGCTGACCAACTGGCAGGAGTCTTCCTGGACATCTTCAACCTGTCCATACAGCTGTCCATGGTCCCTGTGTGTCTGAAGTCCTCCATCATTGTGCCTGTGCCAAAGAAATCAACCATCACCTGTCTCAACGACTACCGACCTGTCGCTCTGACCCCGGTTATTATGAAGTGCTTCGAGAGGATCCTCCTGAGATACATCAAGGACGCCATCCCCGTTGGCCTGGACAGTCTGCAGTTCGCCTACAGGGAGAACTGTTCTACGGAGGATGCCGTCTCGACAGCACTTCACACGGAACTGACTCACCTGGAGCATCCTAACACCTACGTCAGGATGCTATTTGTGGACTTCAGCTCGGCTTTTAACACTGTCCCCCCGGACATGTTGGCCCTGAAACTCCACAACCTGGGTTTGTCAGACTCACTCTGCTCCTGGATCAGGGACTTCCTCACCAACAGGCCCCAGGTGGTGAGGATAGGGGAGTCTACATCAGCCCCACTGATCCTCAACACTGGCACGCCGCAGGGTTGTGTACTCAGCCCTGCCTTATTCACACTGTACACACACGACTGCTCTGCTATCCACCCCACAAACATGGTCGTCAAGTTCGCGGACGACACCACTGTGGTGGGTCTCATATCTAACAATGATGAGACCCACTACAGAGATGAGGTCCAGAACTTGACACAGTGGTGTTCCAGGAACAACCTCATCCTGAACATCAGCAAAACCAAGGAGGTCATAGTAGACTACAGGAGATCCAGGAAAACTGATCACGCTCCCGTCTGTATACTTGGGGAGGCGGTTGAGCGGGTGGACAGCATCAAGTTCCTGGGCATCCACATCTCCTCTGACCTCTCCTGGTCAGTGAACACCTCACACCTGGTGAAAAAGGCCCAACAGCGGCTTTTCTTTCTCAGGAAGTTGAAACGGACTGGACTGTCAACTCAGCTGCTCGTGAACTTTTACAGAGCCACGATCGAAAGCATCCTGTGTCTCAGTGTGACTGTGTGGTATGGCAGTTGCACAGCACAGGACAGGAAAGATTTAGCCCGGGTGGTGAGGACAGCACAGGGGATTGTGGGCTGCAGTCTACCAGATCTGGACTCAGTTTACACTGCCCGAGTCCAGAAGAAGGCAAGACGCATTGCCACAGACCCCACCCACCCGGGCAACAAACTGTTTGTACCGCTTCCATCAGGAAAGCGGTACAGGAACATTGAAACCAGCACCAACAGACTCAGGGACAGCTTCTTCCCCAGAGCTGTTAAAGCAATAACCCCCCTACAGTGAAACACTCATACACATAGTCTGGCACTAGTGCACTTTGTTTTATCTACCTCACTCTGTATTCTGCATTTTGTACTTTGTATTTTATATTTTTATATTTTCTTCTAAGGTGTGCAATTTTTTATTTTCCTATTTATAAGTGTGTTTTGAAGCTGAGAATCTGCACAAAATTTCGTTATGCTTGCATAATGACAATAAAGACTCTTGAATCTTGAATCTTGAATCTTGAAACTGATCGGACCACCGATTGCATCCTGCCACATGAGCAACAGACTGGACTGTGGTATGTGGCCTGAAACACTGCACTGGTGGCTGTTTGTCACTGTAAAGATCTGTGTCTAATTAGTCTGTGAAAAATATCTGTACTAAATAAATGTAACTTTACTTGCAGGAGAGATTGAAGACTTCCTTCTGGGTGACAGGAGTTACCCCTGCCAACCCATACTCATAACCCCTTACCCAGACCCTCAATCAGGCCCCCAGCAGCACTTCAATGTGGCACACTGCAGGACAAGAGCCAGGGCAGAGATGACTGTCGGCCTGTTGAAAGCCCGTTTCCAGTGCTTACATCATCTCAGAGTAACCCCTGAGAGAGCCTGTGACATAAGTGTGGCATGTGTTATTCTCCATAATATTGCGACTATTAGAGGAGAGCAACACCCTGCCCTACAAATAGAAGACCACGAGGAGGACCCCATCCACCTCCCAGAAAACCAGGATGGAAGAACAATCAGAGATCTCATATGCAATAATCATTTTCCAGGTTAAATCAATAAAAGCACGACCACATAGAGTAAATGACCACACTGTCACACATTCATTTTATTTAGTCTTCCTTATATCCTACAGACAGAGAGAGACAAAGAGAAAATTTTTCTGTTAGTTTTTCATATTGTTACAAAAATAAATTAAATGTACCTGTGACTGCACACCCACCTCTAACTTGTATTTAAGTATCTCGATTTCTTGATCTGCCTTTTGGATCTGGTGGTCCAAGTACACCATTTCCTTATCTGTTTTTTCAATCTGTTTAAGGAGATGGATTTTGTATAACTGGTAACTGGAAATCCATAAGAATTACATTAAGTCATATTGTTCTACATGTACATTTATACAGAATTAAACTGTGTTGTTTACTGAAACTCTCACTGTGTTCATTGGTGCTGCAGAATTTGATGGACCCTCTTCATGCTGTCGAGTTACGCTCTGTTAAAAAAGGATAATATGTCAATATAAATCCTTACAAGAATGTCACATGTACATATACAGCTGATCTAATATGATACCTCAACAGGCTGGAGTTGGGCTACATGTGGCTCCAATAGGTGGAGATGTCCCTCAGAGTCTATTGGATTCAAGAACAAACATCCTGTCTCTAAAAGAGGCTTCATAAAAAATATTATATAAGTGTGGACTTCTTACATGTTATGAAGACACTTGTGTCCTGGGTGGCTCAGATGATCTGCCCCCTGGGATTCCCTCAGCCACTGGCTTTCCAATAGTTTGGCTAAGGGCCATCTCCTCTGCATTTGTTAGAGGTGGTGGTACAGGTCCTCCACCCGTTTTAGGGGCCTCTGCCCTCTTTCTGTTGGCTAGGCGGGAGTCAAATGTTAACTTCACCACATTAATTAATGAAACATTACAGAGAACAGAAAGTGTGGAAACATCATGCGGGGATGAAAGCGTTGTACAGTATTAAATCATTTAAATACATTTACATTTACATACATTTAAATAGTTTGACATGTCAAATGTTACCAAAGTGAGATACAACCAGACATGTTATGTTTCCGCCTCACCTGATTGAATTATATTTCTATATTTCACCCATTTTTCACCCCCTGGGTTGCACCTACATGAACAGAGGGTCAATATCATTTTTTACATGCAATATTTTATGTGTGATTAAACACAAAACTTACGCATTGACTTGAGCAGTGATATTTTTTCCCCCACGCGTTTTGTCTTTCTTTTGCCGCTGCTGCCGTGTTACTTTTTTCCAGATTATATACCGATATTCACCGTACGCCTCCATCAAAATTTCCAGCTCCAGCGGTGAAAAATATGTTGAGCGCTTTCTTTCCCCTCCGGCCTCCATGGTGAATCAGAGAATCGGGGCTCCATTGATGAGGGCTTTTTTAGAATCGCGGTGCACGAGCTTGCCTTACATACTCAGAGTTAACATACTCAGAGTCGACAAAACTAATGCGAATCCGCTTTGTTGAAACAGGAAACTCTGAGTTTTT
This sequence comes from Scatophagus argus, assembly GCF_020382885.2. Lineage (NCBI taxonomy): Eukaryota > Metazoa > Chordata > Actinopteri > Scatophagidae > Scatophagus > Scatophagus argus. The sequence goes on from NC_058507.1 coordinate 23,019,199, forward strand.
CATCTCAGGGTTTGTCAACTCAGAGTTAACATTCATACTCAGAGTTTGTTGAACCTGCTTCATGAGACGGACCCCTGCGCTTTATAACTCATTTTCTGAGTAGCAATCCATTTACATTCGTTTACACTGGGGCTTTTTAGTCTCTGGTTTTTACACACAATCAATCTGGTCGACCTGCTTTCTCTGTATGTATCTCTCTATGTTTAGTCTATTTTTTCTATTTTTTTTCCACTAACAGTTAGGCCTTGATTGTTTGTTTGCTTACTTTTGACTAACCTACACTACTGGTGCTTGAATTTCCCTCGGGATTGATAAAGTATCTATCTATCTATCTATCTAATCATTTTGATTATTTTAAATGTCTTTAAGCCAGCCCATTAAATACTATGTATTAATTTAACTTTTTAATCCCACAGATTTTTAATATTATCACCCATGAATTTCCTTCTTTTGCTTAATGCAAAATATATTATGCTTTTAGGGTGTCATAGTACATGGTGCTGAAGGGAGCTGCAATGGGATTGCATCCCGAAATCTATTTATAGCATTTTCAGAGAGGCATCTGGTATAGTAAACCTTTTTGTTCTTTGCTGTAAGGTCTGTTAGAGTTAGCTCAAAACGTAAAAGTGTATGGTCTGAAAGGAGAAGATTTTGAGGAACAACTAACAGGTTCTCAGTTTCTAGGCCGAACCAGAACCAGAACCAGATCAAGGGTGTGATTATGACAGTGCGTTGGTTCATTTACTATCTGAAGGAAACCTATTGAGAGTGAATAAAAGGCTGTCTTAAGACTGTCAGAGTCAACATCCATATGAATGTTAAAGTCACCCACTATTATGACTTTCTGTACTGAGGACTAAACTAGATAAGAAGTCTGAGAACTCAGAAAGGAACTCTGAATAAGCAGCAGCAGGTGGGCGATACGCAACAACTAATACAACTGGCTTTTCTGACTTTCAGTTTTGGTGAGACAGACTGAGAGTGAGACTCTCAAATGAACTATGGATAAATTTAGGTTTGGGATTAATCTGAAGACCGGAGTCGTAGATTGCTGCCACTACTCGCGCAGCATTTATCTCTCTCTTAGATTCAATCAGCTTCTGTCAGTGTGTACATAAACCCACTCACTGCTTCAATCACACTCTTGACCTTGTTCTGATGGCATTGATGTAGAACATTTAATAGTCTTTGAACAAAATCCTCTTCTGTCTGACCACTGTTTAATAACTTTTGAGTTTATACTATTTGACTTCATACCACCAAGAAAAAACTCCTACACTAGATACCTGTCTGATAGTGCTGTGGCTAAAATTAAAGAAACAGTTCTATTGTCATTAACTTCAGTATCATGTCCCCATACTAGTGAACAATACAATAATCCCTCTCAAATCGACCATTTCGTGAACAGTGATGCAAGCTTATTAAGGACGACTTTAGACTCTGTTGCTCTGCTAAAAAAGAAACTCATAAAGCAAAAGAAACGTGCACCCTGGTATAATACAGAGGTTCGCAAATTAAAGCAAAATGTGCAAAAACTTGAGAGGAAATGGCGTTCCTCCAAACTTATTGAATCTCGCTCAATCTGGCAAGACAGTCTTAGATTATATAGGAAGGCCCTACAGACTGCCAGAGCAGCCTATTACTCGAAATTAATTGAGGATAACAAGCATAATCTCAGGTTTCTCTTCAGTACTGTAGCCAGGCTGACAGAGAGCCATAGTGCTATCAAGTCTTGTATCCCTTAGCAGCAATGACTTTATAACCTATTTTAATGACAAGATCTTAAACATTACAGACAAAATTCAGCACCTACTGACCTCAGCTGGTACCGATCTAACATCAAACACCAATGTCTTAGAACCATCAGTAGAAACAGATAATCATCTTGACTGCTTTTCACCTATTGATCCCCATCAGCTATATTCACTCGTACATTCATCCAAGCCAACAACATGCCTCTTAGACCCCATCCCTACTAACCTACTCAAAGAAGCTTTACCCTTACTTAGCACCTGTCTATTAGACATGAACAGGCTATGTACCCCAGTCCTTTAAAGTAGCTGTAGTCAAACCTCTCCTTAAAAAACACACACTTGACCCAGAGGTTTAAAGCAACTACAGACCAATATCTAACCTTCCATTTCTTTCCAAGATCCTTGAAAAAACAGTCGCCAATCAGTTATGTGACTTTCTTCAAAATAATAACTTATTTGAAAATTTTCAATCTGGCTTTAGAGCTCATCATAGCACAGAAACAGCATTGGTCAAAGTCACAAATGACCTCCTCCTGGCATCAGACAAGGGACTTATCTCTGTCTTTGTACTGTTAGACCTTAGTGCTGCATTTGACACCATTGACTACTCTATTTTGCTGCACAGATTGGAACACCTAATTGGCATCAAAGGAACTGCATTAAACTGATTTCAGTCTTATTTATCAGATCAATTTCAATTTGTTCATGTTAATGAAAGTCCACGGTTCTGGCTAGGCTAGACGGTAGAGCAACAAACAAGGTTTATTCAGAGGTCGGTACACAAAAAAGCAGTCAAACCAGGCAAAGGTATCCAAGACGAGAGGCAAAAAGACAAGGTCAGAAAACGAGCAGGGATCAAACACTAAGAGACAATGACTATGGCTGTCAGTAATGCTGCAACATGCAGCTATGAACAACAACGAACTAGCAACGAGATAAGACACAAGAGGGTGTATATATACAAGACTAACGGGGAGTGATACGAGGCAGGTGCGGGAGACACAATCAGGGATCAGGTGCACACAGACGAGGAGGAGGCAGGGCAGACAGGAACCTGAAACAGAGACAGAGTGATCGCAAAATAAAACAGGAAGACAAGACATGAAACATGAGGAAAAAATAAAACACTTAACAGACAGGGATCATGACAGATACATCGTCCACACTCACAAAAGTTAGTCATGGAGTTCCCCAAGGTTCTGTCCTTGGGCCAATATTATTCAGCCTGTATATGCTCCCCATTGGTGATATTATTAGGAAACACTCCATACATTTTGTTATGCGGATGACACACAATTGTACTTATCAGTGAAACCAGATGAAACAAATCAGCTAGTCAAGCATCAGGCATGTCTTAAAGACATAAAAACCTGGATGACCTGCAATGTCCTACTTCTAATTTCAGACAAAACTGAAGTTATTGTTCTGGGCCCGAACACCTTAGAAACAAATTATGCAGTGATATTGAAATGCCAGATGGCTTAGCCGTGGCCTCAAGCTCCACTGTAAGAAATTGAGGAGTTATCTTCGACCAGGACATGTCCTTTAACTCACACATAGCGAATATTTCAAAGACTGCATTCTTTCACCTCTGCAATATCGCAAAGATTAGGCACATCCTGAGTCAGAAAGATGCAGAAAAATTAGTCCATGCATTCATTACCTCTAGACTGGTTTATTGCAACTCCCTTCTATCAGGCTGCCCCAATAAATCTATAAAGACTCTCCAGCTAATCCAGAACGCTGCAGCACAACTACTGACAAGAACCAGCATGAGAGATCATATTTCTCCTGTACTGGCTTCTCTAGACAAGACAAAACAAGACAACTTTATTTGTATAGCCCATTTTTACAAGCAGTTTGTCTCAAAGGGCTTAACATAACATCAGCAACATCCTCTGCCCTTCGACCCTCACATCGACTAAGGAAAAACCCCTAGAAAAACCTTTAACAGGAAAAAATGGAAGAAACCTCAGGGTGAGCAACAGAGGAGGGATCCCTCACCCAGGACGGTCAGACGTGCAATGGATGTACAGGCAGGAAAGCAGTTAACAACATGAGAGTGACATTACTAAAAAGACAAGTAAAACAAAATCTCAACTGTTTAGTTTCACTTTTGATACCACCTCAATATGATTTTAACATTTCACAAGACTGAAATTAGAATAATGAAATTATAATGAACTGCTGTATCATTCATGTATTTTTTATGTGCTGTTGAAAATCACTATCCTATCAATTCTATTCAGTTCAACAATTCTACATTGACTACCTGTAAAATTCAGGATAGATTTTAAAATTCTCCTCCTCACATATAAAGCCCTGAACAGTCAGGCACCCCATAACACACTGAGCTCTTTCTTCCTCTCCCCCCGCTTCTGCACACATCTATGTCCCATTAATGCATATTACTAACTCAACTTCTTTCCTGGAGTCCTTGTGCTTTCTTGTCCCGCAGATTCCTATCGATCGTGATTGGACCTCCTGCTGCGGTCCTGCTGTCGTCCTGCTCAAAACCTACTGCGATTACTACTGTTTAATCATAATCTAATTTAATTCTGTTATGACTCTGTACAGCTACTACCATTATTGTTGTTACTACTATTGTTATCAAAATCACCATAATACCTTCTGTATACTTCATTGTCATTATGATTATCTACATTTCCGATACTTCTGGTATTATTACTGCTGCTATGCATCTCTGCTTGTGTGCTCCTTCTCTCACACCCCACCCCTTCTCCCTCTCTCTCTCTCTCTCCCTCTCTCTCTCTCAACCCATCTTGAGCCAGGGTCTGCTCCGAGGTTTCTGCCTTCTAAAAGGCAGTTTTTCCCCGCCACTGTCGCCAAGTGCTTGCTCAAGGGGAATGTTTAGCTCTCTGTATTACAGTTTAATTAAAGAGTTTGGTCTAGACCTGCTCTAATTGGAAAGTGTCATGAGATAACTTTTGTTGTGAATTGGCCCTATATAAATAAACTGAATTGAATTGAATTGAATTGAAACTACTCCTCCTAAGCCTGTGCCTCAAGGAATACGATAGTTAATTTAGCTAGACATCGTTGATTCTTAAACCAACATACTCTTCATCCTGTAACCAAGTCTCAGTCAGACAAAATATATCAGACTAGTGATCGATAATTAAATCATTTACTAGGAGGGATTTAGAGAGGAGGGATCATATATTTAACAACTTAAAATTCTGAATAATTGCTAGTGTGTATTTATATGAGGTTATTTTGATTAACGCGTCTTAAATTTTGCACTAGTTGGACTGTGGGAGGACGAGGCAGAAGCTGTTCCCCAGTCTGCTTGTGCGGCACCGCATGCTGCGGTAGCACCTCCATGAAGGTAGTATGGAGAACAGCTTATGTGCTGGGTGAGTGGGTTCTTTGATGATGGTCATTGCTCGTCTTCCTAGGGCTCTTGATGGTCAAGTCCACAGTTATTTCTTTTGTTTTGTTGACGTTGAGTAACAGGTTGTTCCTCTCACACCAGTTGATGAGTTGGTGTACCTCCTCCCTGTATGCTGAATTGTCGTCATCTCTGATGAGGCCCACCACTGTTGTGTCGTCAGCAAATTTGATGATGTGATTTGTTGCAGATCTGGCACAGCAATCATGGGTCATCAGTGTGAACAGCAGAGAAGATAGCACACATCCTTGTGGCACCCCCAGGTGTTTATGATGGTGGTCGCTGAGGAGTTGTTTCCGACTGTCTGCGGTCTGTTTGTGACGAAGTCCAGCAGCCAGTTGCACAGTGCAGTGTTGATGCCTATTGCACTCAGCTTGTTCACCAGATGTTGGGAGATAACAGTGTTGAACGCGGAGCTGAAGTTGATGAACAGCATCCATGCGTGTGTGGCAGGAAGTCGTTGGTTGCCTTGGTAACAATCAGCTGTGTGGCTCTCTTACAGCCAATCGCTGTAGAAGCCGGCCATATAAAGGCGGGCATAGAGCACCTGTCGGCCTCTTGCTGGCTGGAGTCTGGGTAACGTTACTCCCTGGTGTCCTCTACTTGCGCTTCCGTGGGGTGACAGGTAGGCTGCCGGCGGTGGCTGCACTTGTCTTGCTCGTGTCCAGCTTGTGCTAACTCCGGTGATTGTCTCAGGGGCCCACTTGGGTGCTGCTGCTGCACCTCTGTTTCCGCTGCATTATCCCGGGCTGCCTGATCGGTAGGTAGCGTAGTGGTCTCAGCTTCCTCCTCCCGCCAGTTATAAGCTGCTCATGCATGTTTGCTTATCTGTTTTGATTGTAGGGTGACTGCAACTGACTTCATAGCGGCATAGCGCCGGCTAATCCTCCCATATGAGCCGCTGCTGTTTTGTTTCCTTTTAAGAACTAGTAAATTTACATACAGATAAAAGACTGTGGTTTTGCCGTGGTCGAGCTGGCCTCTGCTTGCTGTCTCCTGCTTGTCATCCGGATGGTGAGCACGCACGGGCCAACGCGGCGACTGATTGCCTGGCCTAACCCGGCCGTTTAGCGGGTTTGTGCAACTTTCTTAGCTACCAGGTCGAAGCGGTGACCTGACAATACGGTTCCTGGTTTTGCTGGTGTTGCCGTATTTGAAGTACATGTGTGTTTGTGTGTCCGTGTGTGACAGAGAACAGTGTGGAAATATATTTTACTTTTGTTTTTTTTTGTTTTTTTTTGTTTTCCTTGTGTGTGTGTAATAATTGGTTTGGTTTACTCTGATTAGTTTTGATTACTTTGTACGCTTGATCCTTTTTTTCTTTTTTTGTGTTTTCCTTTCGGGTTTATTGTGGGCTGTATTTCCTTGGATTGGGTATAATTTGCCATTATATTTAAGTACCATGTATTTTGTAGGTGAAATTGTTGATTTTCATTCTGTTATTGGAGATTATTTTGTTCATTATTTCCCTAACTGGTGGTTCTCTGATTCTGTTTCTGTTTCCATTCAGGTGCTGAGCCTACGGTGGTGAATTGGTGTCCAGGTGGTGGTGTCCCTTTTGTATTCCTCTGCACTTGGTTGATTTCTTTTGTTTGCTTTTACTTTTAATTGCTTCACGTGTGGTGTCCCTGGAATCCCTGCTCTTTTGGACCCTTCAGTCTCAGTAGGTCTCAGCCCTGTTTGGCTTCTTTTGTCTCTCCCCCCAGTGAGTGATTTTAGTACTGGAGTATTTTCTGTGAAATTGTATTTTATTAATAAACCCTTATTTTTTTTTTGTATAACTTCAAACCACGGTCTCTGTGTCTCTGACAACGAGCCTTAGTGCCTTTCTTTCCTTGGTCTTCCGCTAGTGCACTTATAAGAAATCCCTGGGTGAAATTCCCAGGGTGGCGTAGTCCGGCAACTGTTAAATTTACTATTAACTTCCTCATATCATTCACATCGCCTCTTGTCACCACACGTGACTGTTTTTGTTTTCCAGGTGAGCCAGGCAGAGGTGGAGTGCTGTTGCTATGACGTCATCAGTGGAGCGCTTGGGGCGGTAGGCAAATTGATATGGGTCCAGAGTAGTGGGGAGGGTGGATGTAATTTGGGCCTTTACAAGTCTTTCAAAGCACTTCATCATGATGGGAGTGAGTGCTATGGGTCTGTAGTCATTTAGTGCCACCACCGTGACAGCCAGCGACAGAGCGATGACATGCAGCTAAACATGTCATCACTGGTCAGATTTGGGAGGGGCAAGAGAGCGCTACGGAAACCGATGTGGTTTTTGCCAAGTGACATACCAACTGCATGTTAACTTTGGTGACCTCTGACTGGCGTAGCCTGGTGTCATTAGCGCTGATGTGAATTATAATCTTACCATATTTACTCTTATCTCAGATAATTAGATAATTATCCCAGTAGCTTTAAGTTGCCCTCTATGTCACCCGCTCTGGCCCCCGGGATACATTTAACTATGGTCACTGGTGTCGGCTTCACATACTGTTAAACAGAATCGCCAATAACCAGGGCTGGTTTCTCAGCGGGTGTGTCGCCGAGTGGGGAAAAGTGGTTAAATTCTTGAAGCAGCTGGTGGGGAACCACGGGCCTTTATTTCGGACTGCGTTTCCTTTGAAGGCTTTTCGGGGGCTGCCGGGGGATGGCTAACAGCAGCTAAGGCAGGCCAGTCCACACAGACTAACTGCTGCTGGCTAGCTACTGGACAGTTGGACTAGGATATACAGTACAGAGCCAGGCCTCTAGCTCACTTAGTCTCGCCAAGGTCGCGGCAAGTCTCCAAGGCTATGATTAAGCTACACTTCCTACACATGTCTCCCTCAATAAAGGAGGCAGAGGAATAACTAAACATTTCACACACCTTGCAGAAGGAGAGGCAGAGGGAGAGTGAGTGGAAGAGGCCATGCTAACGCTAATCTAATCTGCGCTGAGCGACAGAGACAGAATGGAGATCGGTGGAGGAAGGAATCCAGAGGATCATGCAGTTAATAAACTTTTACTAAAGTGCTTGTGTACTCCTTTGTTAAGACCAACCACAGTGAAAGCTAACACAAAGTAAGTCGGTTGAAGTAAATCCACAACAGCAAGCACCAAACGGCAACAAGTGAACAAGTAGGACAGGACAGAAACAGGAAGTGACGTTAACCAACTGTCAGGATCGTGACGCTGTAGCAGTAATGGTCACTAGATACCACTAGTGCAACACTACGGACTACTTTCTTGGACTACCTCATACTTGCACATGCATATTTATGCTGCACATGCTGAGCTGGCTTCTTTATTTAAATGTTTAATTTATATTCTATTTGTATTTAGTTTATAATTCTGTTTTTATTTAGCTTATAATTCTGTTTTTATTTAACTTATGTTTCTATTTTTATTCAATTTGTCATTTCATATTTTATGTTTTACTTAATGCTCCCAGGACCTGAGTCCTAATTTTGTACCACAAACATGTAAATGTGAGCTGATATGACAATAAAAGTTCCTTGAATACTAGATCATACCTGGATCCCCCTAAATACAACAAAGATTTTATCCAGGAGTTTTCTGAGTTTTTGGCTGATGTTCCAAAATATGACCAACTCTTGATTTGTGAGGTCTGCTGCTCTTCTGATCATCTGATCAGATTTTAAAGAAACTTTTGACATCTTTTGATGGACGGTCCCACATGCAATATTGTTCACACGATGGACCTAATAATCTCTCATGGGCTGTCTGTCTCTGTCTTTGAAATATCAGATCTGGTCTCTTAGATTATTTGTCCATTATATTTGAATTTCCCGCTCCAACACCAGTCAGTAAGCCTTAGGCCCCAGTCTCCCGTCACCGTATCATTACTTCTTCTACTGCAGAGGAGTTTGCTGCTGCTTTTCTTGCCCTTGGAGAATCTGCTCAATCTGGATGCCCAGATGCCATCATTTTCACTACCTGCTGTGGGATCTTGGATACTATTGTCCCTTTTAAAATCAGGTCCATCAAGCCAAGAGCAGATCCCCAGTTAAATGATACTGTATGTGCCCTAAGGCAGTGTTGTAGACAGGCAGAACGTCGGTGGAAAAACGATAAAAGTGTCTCTTGGTATTTTAAGGGACAATCTTGCTCATTATAAGCAAGATTGTGAAAGAGTCAGAAATATTTGTCTGACATTATCTCTATTAATGCACATTGTCCGAGGGTGTTCAGTACTTTTCTACATTCTCTGTCACAGCCACAAATTCTGCACTACATGATCAATTTGACCTTGTCTCACTGTCATTGTTCACTGATGTGGTCAGAAATATGAGAGCTACCAACTGCCCCTTGGATCTACTAAACTACAACTAAATTGATAAAAGGGGTTTTCCCTACTGTTGGACCTTCTATCTTGGATTTAAATAACAGTTTGGGCTCTGGTATTGTCCCTGATATGTTTAAACACAGCATAGTCAGGCCTAGTCAGGCCTCTTCTTAAAAAAAAAAAAAAAAAAATTAGACCTGTTTCAAATGTGTCTTTTATCTTAAAAGAAAAATGTGTATTTAATCAATACAGCCTTTTTTTCTGAGTCTGCACTATTAAAAGCTCACAATGATATTGCCCTATCTGTAGATACCAAGTACCCTGTTCTTTTAGTGCTATTGGACCTAACAGTGGTCTTTGACGCAGTGTACCACTCCTTCTGTCCCGCCTGGACCATTCTGTCGGCATCCGTTGCTTTGGCTGAAGTGGTTCACCTCATATCTGTCCAACAGGTGTTTCTCTGTGATGATTGCTGACTTGTCCTCCTCTATGGCCTCCCAATTTTGTGGGGCTTCCTAGGGCTCTATTCTTGGCCCTGTTTTGTTCTCATTTTACATGTTGCCACTGGGGTCCATTATATCTAAGTACAACTTAGGTTTTCACTGCCATGCTGATAATTTACATTTTTTTCCCTGTCATACCAAAAAAGGTTGATGCACTTGGTCCCTTGACTAAGTGTCTTGCTGAAATCAAACAGTACCCACAACTTCCTCAATTTGAATGAGGACAAAACAGACTATATTTTATTTAGTGATTGCGCTGCTATGGACTTTGGTGCTTTTAGTTCAAGGCTCAGACCAACTGTCAGAAACCTATAAACCATAATTTTAAATTTGACAAACAAATTGACAGTGTGGTGAAAGCCAGCTTTTATCAGCTACATATTTTAGCCAAAGTGAAGCTGTTTTTAAACCGCACAGACCTTAAAAAGACTATCCACACTTTTGTCAACTCAAGGATAGACTACTGCAAGGCACTTTGTGTTGGAGTCTCCCAGTCTGCCCTCAGCTGCCTCCAGCTGGTACATAACGCTGCAGCTCTGTTTTTAACAAACACTTCACGACATCAGCACATCACCCAAGTTTTAAAATCCCTCCACTGGCTTCTTTCAGAGAAGACCTTGGCCTTGCTCCACCGTAACTTTCAGAAATGCTGGCCATCCTCAACCCTAAGAGAACGTTCAGATCATTGAATCAACTCCTGTTCAAAGTCCCAAGAATTAAATACAAGCACCAGGATGATCGGACTTTCTCTGTTGCTGGCCCCAGACTGTGGAACACATTGCCCCGACATGCACACCATCACGGAACTGGATCTTTTTAAATCCAAGCTCAAAACTTATTTATTCAGACTGACTTTTAACACTTAGTAGTGATACGTATTGATATGTATTTTACTGTATCTTATGAAATTTTATTGTTGTTAACTGCTTTATTAATTTATTGAAAAGCACTTGCTTTTGTGTCGTAAAGGGCTCTATAAATAAATGTTGATTGATTCTTAAGCAATATGACAGGAGTGGGAGTGGGGTTGGTGTGGTATATACCACAGCAGCTGCAGGTAATCACAGCTATATACTCATATTATGTGACACTTCCCCAGGAGCACTGTTAAAAGTATTTTGGAGGAGGTCAACCTACAACTTGTTCCCTTGAAAGGCCTGAATCAGCACAGCAGTCCACCTCCTCAGGCTCAACTGATAATACAGCAGGTGATTGAAAAAATTTTACCATGTATACATATTTGATTCCTAGTCAAATTATCTCATTAAGATTTAGTGTAAGATATTACAAGGGCTTGTTTTTAGACAAATGTATTTTATTTCAGGCATTCTTAATATTTTTTACTTATTACTAGCAAACACAACCCAGTTTTTTTAAAAACTTACTATATTAAAAAAAAAAAAAAAAGTTTTAAGGCTTTTGTTGTTTGTGTTGGGAAACTATCTCTGAATAGAAGAAGGATCCAAAGAAAGAAAAATAACAAAAGGTGTCCTCTAAAAGAGGGTTTTGAAAGGCGAGCAGAGAAAACACAACGAAGGAAGCCACCACCGCTGGACGGGGAACTGGAGCTGGCGATCTGAAAGAGAAAAGATAATCAGACGACAAACGAGTCTTTCAAAGGTTTCAAAAGGTTGCTGTAGTACTACCGCGGGGAAAAAACTGAAGAACTGGCGGAGAGTGGATGCAGACCAGGTCCTTAAGTATGAAGTGGTGGGTTTAAGTATGACACAGGTGATTTCACTCAACTCCAATTCCCCGTCCTGCCGGCACAGGTGTCCCTGGCGTGCCTGAAGGAAAAGAACAAAAAACAAAACAAAACAAAACAAGAAAGAACAACCGAATACACAGCCACAATCCTAACAGTACCCCCCCTTCAAAGACCGCCTCTTGGCAGACGGGCAGGCTTGTTAGGATGTGCAGAGTGAAAATCCCTCACCAAGTGAGGATCCATAATAGCAGACCGAGAAACCCAGGACCGCTCCTCCGGGCCATACCCAGTCCAGTCCACCATGTACTGGAGACCCCGACCCCGTCGGCGGACATCCAACAGCCAGTTAACCGGGTAGACCGGTTAACTGGCTGGGTCATGGTTAACTGGGTCAATCAAACGGGGAGGTGGAGGAGGCGTGGCAGGGGGCTGCAGAGCACTGGAGAGGTGAAGTTTTACTTGGGAGACGTGGAACACTGGATGAATCTTCATGGAGGCAGGCAGCTTGACGGTCACTGGATTGATGACCTTCTGGATGGGATAGGGACCAATGAAACGAGGAGAAAGTTTACGTGACTCAGTTCATAGGGGTGACGGTTCGTGCGCCTGAGTGGAACGGAGCAGGGCTTTTCTAGTCTTAACCCACACTTGTCTGCAACGCCGGAGGTGATGTTGTACTGAGGGAACTGCAATCTCCTCCTCCTGGACTGGAAACAGCAGGGGTAGGTACCCGAGGGATGCCTCAAATGGAGACATACCGATGGCGGCGCTGGTTTGGGAGTTGTGAGCATATTCCACCCAGGGAAGATGGGCACTCCAGGAGGATGGATTGGAGGCTGCCACACATCTCCGGGTGGATTCCAAGTTCTGATTTGCCTGCTCGGTTTGTCCATTAGTTTGGGGATGGTAACCAGACGAGAGACTAACTGTGGCTCCCAATGCCCGGAAGAATGCCTTCCACACCCTAGAGGTGAACTGCGGGCCCCGATCTGACACCACATCGCTAGGGATTCCATGAAGACGGAACACATGTTGAATGAGGAGTTGTGCAGTCTCAGATGCTGTGGGGAGTTTGGTTAGTGGCACAAAATGAACAGCTTTAGAAAAACGATCCACAGTGGTGAGTATGACTGTGTTACCCTCTGAGGGCGGAAGACCGGTGACGAAGTCTAAAGTGATGTGGGACCAGGGTCGAGAGGGCACTGGCAGGGAACGAAGAAGGCCTGCTGGAGGGCGATGAGAGGTTTTTCCTCGAGCACAGACTGGACAAGCTGCCACAAACTCCCATACCTCATTGTCCATAGAAGGCCACCAGAAATGAGGAGGAGGTTTGAGGATGGTTAAAGTCTGTGGGGCTCCAGGATGACAAGCCCACTTGGAGGAGTGAATCTGAGGCGTCTACTTCCACAATAAACTGTCTAGTGGGATCTGGTTGAATAAGGATTGGTGCGCTGGAGAACAGTCTCTTCAGGGTAAGGAAGGTTGACTCAGCTTCAGGAGACCAGAGGAAAGGTTTTAGGGTGGAGGTAAGCTGAGTAAGAGGAGCCGCCATCTGACTGTAATTTCTAATAAATCGGCAGCAGAAGTTCGCAAACCCTAAAAATTGTTGGAGCTCACGTCTGGTGGTAGGGCAAGGCCACTCCACCACTGCCTGAACCTTTCTAGGATCTGTCTTAATTTGACCGGGACCAACGCAGAAGCCCAGAAAGCTAGTGGAATCTGTGTGAAACTGACACTTCTCAACTTTAACAAAAAGTTGGTTCTCAAGAAGCCGTTGAAGAACGGCTCTTACGTGAGTGTAGTGGGATTCTAGGGAGGGAGAAAAAATCAAAACGTCATCTAGGTAGATGAAAACGAACCGGTTCAGAAAGTCACGTAGGACATCATTAATGAATGATTGGAAGACGGCTGGTGCGTTGGAAGACGATGGGCGAATGATGCCCAGCCGCTAATGACTCCCGAATATAGGTCTCCATCAACTCAAAACAGCAAAACTCATAATTCCTCACTAAAAACAGGGTTTAAAGTGCTTCTGGTGAGATCAGCTAGAATTTGAGAGAAACAGAACTCAAACCATGTTTTCTGTCAAATACAGTCACATTTGACAAATGCTAAGCCAAAAACTTGTTTGTGTAAATTTTGTCTAAATCCATGTTTTCTGTCTAATTCATTCACAGTGGACTACATCTAAATCAAAAACTTGATTGTGCATAGTTCTGTGAAGAAACTGTACTTCACACGCTAAGACTCAAGTTTACTTACTGAAACCAAGTTTTAGCGAGAGCTTCTTGTTAAATCAGCTGGAATTTGAGAGAAACAGAAGTCAAACCATGTTTTCTGTCAAATACAGTCACATTTGACAAATGCTAAGCCAAAAACTTGTTTGTGTACAGGTCTGTGAGGAAGTTGAACTCAAAATTCTCAAACTCATGTTTCCTCACTGAAAAAGGTTTTAATGTGCTTCTTGTCAAATCAGCTGGAATTTGAAAAAGACAGAAGTGAAACCATATTTTCTGTCTAATTCAGTCACATTTGACTTACTCTAAGCCAAAAACTTCATTGTGCTCAGGTCTGTGAGAAAACTGCACTCAAAATTCTGAAACTCATGTTCACTCACCGAAAACAGGCTTGAAAGAGCTTCTTGTGAGGTCTGCTGGAATTTGAGAGAAACAGAGGCCAAAGCATATTGTCTATTGAATTCAGTCACATTTGACTACATCTAAGCCAAAACCTTGATTGTGCACAGTTCTGTGATGAAAGTGCACTCAAAATACTGAGACTTAAGCTTAAGCTCGAGCTTTAAGTACATTTTCCTACCAGAACTGTGCACTGTCATTTTTTTGGCGGTGCACAGTAGAGCAGCGGCTTCTCGAGCTCCTGAGACTACGGTCTTTTTTAGCTACTCAGAGGCCGGTTTTAGCACTAGTTCAGAGCCAATTCAGCGTGTGAAGTACAGCCCAACCGAACTTATGCTCATCAGAGATAGTTCGGCTACTATGATCTCACCGAAGCTGAAATCCGCACTCGGAAAACAGGGGCTCCTAAGGACAACGGAGTGGTGCAGAGTACCGGGAGAGGTACATATGAGGGAGAGGTGAATCTGGAGGAATACACCTCCTCCGTCCTAAGCTTTATCTCCAAGTGTGCTGATGATGTCGCCACCACCAGGACAGTAACCTGCTTTCCCAACCAGAAACCCTGGCTGGACGCTGAGGTGAGAGCTCTCCTGAAAGCTAGGGATGCTGCGTTCAGGGCAGGTGAGGCATCAGCACTGAGAGTGGCGAGGAAAGAACTAATGGCAGGCATCAACAGGGCCAAAGCCACATATCTTCGCAAAATTCAGGGGCACCTCACCTCCAACGACCCCTGGAGCATGTGGAAGGGCATAAAGTGCATCACGGACTATAAAATCAGAGATGCACAATGCCCAAGGGACCCCCTCCCTGCCGCACAAACTCAACAGGTTCTACGCTCGCTTTGAGGATCCTGACCCCCCCCTGCACTAGACTTACACCACTACCCGGTGACACACCCCTCTGTGTGTCCACAGAAGATGTGAGGAAGACCCTCAAAGGTATCAACCCCCACAAAGCTGCTGGCCCAGACAACACTCCCAGGGCATGTACTGAGGGACTGCGCACACCAGCTCTCTGAGGTGCTGACATCTTTAACACCTCACTGTCACTGGCGTCCGTCCCCACCTGCTTAAAGACTGCCTCTATTGTCCCCATCCCAAAGTGCTCCACAGTGACAGGCCTGAATGACTACCGACCCATAGCTCTGACCCCGGTAGTCATGAAGTGCTTCGAGAGGCTGGTCATGTGGACCCCCACTAGTACGCCGCTCCACGGATGATGCCATCTCATCGGTGGTCCACACAGCCCTCACCCACCTGGAGAGCAGAAACTCCTACGTCCGCCTGCTCTTCCTGGACTTCTCCTCTGCTTTTGACACCATCATCCCACTTCCTGACCAACAGACCTCAGACTGTCAGGATCCACAACTTCACCTCCTCCTCCATCATCCTCAGCACTGGTTCCCTCCAGGGCTGTGTGCTGAGCCCCCTCCTGTTCACTCTGCTGACGCACGACTGCTCGGCGAGGCATCCCAGCTGTCATGTAGTGAAGTTTGCAGATGAGCAGTGGTGGGACAGCAAAATGAGTAATTAATGTAATATAGGTTGGTATAGGGCAAACCAGGTTTAGTTTAAAAAAAAAAAACTATGTGATATTGTTTCATGTGATTCAAATAAATCTCCAGTCAGACACTTCAAAAGACTGTGTACAGCCGCTTGTATACGCGATCACATTCTTTCGGTCACTACAGCAGACAGGAAGAAGAAATGCAAATGCCAGTACCTGAAAATTGAAATTGAAAAACCTGAAAGTACAGCATTTCTGTAAATGCTGACACAAAATGTGGTTTGACTTCGTTTTCTCTCAAGCTAAGTTTGAACAATATATGATTGCTATATTGTTGAATTACAGTTATTATTAAGCAGGTTATTATAAAGGTGTAGTTACTTACAATACAGCCCACTTGCGGTTAGCACGTGAATTTCATACGAGGAATCATCTTATCCTCAGTTCTCAAAATATTACGTCCTCATTTTTGCCTTTATCCGTCCATCCATCCTCACCTCTTGTTGGGCGTTGTGGCAGAAAGCAAAGGAGGGAATTCAAAGATCCTTTTATCTCGTACGTTATAACGTTTTCCTCCTCCTCCGAGTTGAACGTGCTAGACATAATAAAAGAAGTTGGCAGAGGTTTGTTTATAAATATTGCGAGCCTGGCAGCGAAATCAAAGAGTGTCGCAAGCTTTTATTCAGTAGCATGTTGCTTTGAAATAGCAGCTGCAACGGCCAGAAGGGATAAAGTTCGACTGAGTGCAATGAGCATGATCAGAGGGCTGTCCCACAGTATGGGGATACAGGTGGAGAATAGCCTAAAACGTCAAGTTTTGAAGCTATCTTTTCTTCTTTTTTACAAGAAGCTGAGAAACTGCAGAGACAGCGGAAGAAGGAACGAGATGAAGAGAAAGCTGACCAGTGGTATGTGTAGCCCCATTATGCCATAAATATTGTCAAGACAAACTTTCTATTCATGCATAGCTATCTAGCTAACGGTGCCATCTTTTTCCCTAGCCATTCCATATCGCCTTCATCCATGTCATCCCGTTTCCCCACTGATGTGATGATTGTTATGCCTCAAGTTTAATAGTTCAATATATGGGGTCGATTAAGCTTTCCATAGTGAGTGTTGCTTCAGTCCCGTTCACAGTATTAGTGGTAGTAGTTAGGCTCTCCGACATATTTTACCATAAGATGGAGGAAGCCGCTGCTGATGAATCTCCTCTTGTGAACTTGTTATTATCATTTTTTTTTTACCTTTCTCTTTCGTGATGAATTAAAATAAGTAATGAATGCAATATAACTTTTATATACAGGTATAGGACAAACCAGGTTTACTTAAAAAAATAACTATGTGACATTGTTTAATGTGATTCGAATAAATGTCCAGTCAGACACTTCAACTGTGTATGGCCGCTTGTATACGCGATCTTGGTCACTACAGAAGATAGGAAGAGGAAATGCGAAGTATTTTCTGTAAATGTACAGTTGCTCTGCACTACAGCTGCAATGAAATTAAACAGAAAAACTGATTAATACTGCCCCTACCATAAAAATACTACTGCTGATAATGAATAAATATCAGTGAAGTCATTGTGTATTGTACATGCATATTTTAAAATATTTTAAAAAAAATGGTCTAATGGTTACCACTGTCTGTTTGAAGGCGGCTTTGTTTTTAACTGTAGAGGGCGAAATCAAACAGTGTGGCAAGCTTGACAGCAGCCTCCTTTGAACTGCAGCTGCAGAAGCATCCAAAGGGGAAATAGATGGAGGAGGGCAACGGGCATGAGCAGAACATAGTCCCAAAGTAGGGTAAAACAGGTGCAGAAAAGCCAAAAAAGTCAAGTTTGGAAAGATATAAGTATATCTTTTCTTCTTTTTTATTAATTATAAGGAGCAGTGGAGAAGTTGCTGTGAAAGCTGAAGAAGGAGCTGAATGAACACAAAGCAAACTTGAGGTATGCATAATTATGCCATTATTATTGTCAAGACAAGCTAGCTATTTGTGCATAGCTTGCATCTAACTAACTGGCCTATCTTTCTCCTTGGCAATTTCACATCGCCTTCATCCAAGTCACCCCGTTTCCCCAGTGATGTCTGTCTCAGACCAAGTCATGATTGTTATGCATCAAGTTTAATCATCTAATATGTATGGGGTCGATTAAACTTTCCATCATGAGCGTTGCTTCAGTTGCATTCACAGTATGAACAGGTAGGCTCAATTAAGTAAATTAGCTTGAGTTGAAGAAGGCAGCTGTTGATGAATCAGCAACATGGTAATAACATGTTATTATATCATTGTTATTATTCCTCTTTCTTCTTAAAGAAAAAAAACTATGGAATATTATAAAAAGCGTTTTAAATGCCCAGCCAGGCGCTTCTGAAGTGTGGAACTGATGGACATTCATGTTTTTGATAATGTCCTTGAGACTGACCATTAATGGAGTTACTGAATGAAGAATCAAAGGAATCCAGTTAACAAAAGATAAGATGAACTTTTATAAGTCCCGCATTGTGGAAATTGAAATTGTCACAGCAGCACGACCATAGCAAAATAAAGGTGCAGGTAGGTCAAATAAAAAGACATACAAACCAACAAAATACAGGGATATTTACACCCCTTTTTGAATGAAACAATTAAAAACGTACAATATATCCAGATATATTGACAGAATTTCACAATTTGTAAATAGTTAGCAGGAAAAAAAAAATACTATACTGCACTAGGAGATGGGTGATTATTACACAGTGGTTTCACAGCCTGGCACTACACAACCAAGTTACTCGACTGACCAATGTCAAAATCACAGCCTTTTCACCAAAATTTGATTTTTAAAAACTGAACTTTTGGAAATGCACTGATTTATGTAAACATTAAATACTTTTTGGTTTCATGGGTTTTTAAAAGCTTTTTAACGCTATGGACCATTTGGTCACTTTGGTATTGTCTCAGTGAGATATTTTTACCAATGTCACTGTAATTCACTTCAAAACATGTTTAACAATGTGTTTCGTGTTTAGAAATGCTCTGATTTATGTACATATGAAGTACTTAATGGTTTGATGCGTTTATTCTGAAGTTTAGCAGCTGCACACCCTACTTGTTCATTTTGGCCTTATTTCCAGCGAGAGACAGCTATTTTTATAAATCTGACTGTAATTCAAATGGAAACATGTTTAACACTGTCTTACTTGTTTAGAAATGCTCAATTTATATGCATATGAACCACTTAATGGTGTAACGTGTCGATTCTGAAGTTTAGCAACTACACACACTACTTGTTCATTTTGGCCTTATCTCACCAAGAGAACGCTGTTTTTGTAAATCTGACTGCAGTTCACTTCTAAACAAGTTTACAGGCTGCTATCTTCTTCAGACATATGCAGAATTGAGAAAATATGAAGTTCTTAATGGTTTGATGTGTTTATTCTGAAGTTTAGCAGCTACACACACTACTTGTTCATTTTGGCCTTATCTCAGCAAGAGAACGTTGTTTTTGCAATGTGCAGGGTGGACGCCCTGGTGTTTTGGTGCGCTCTGTTTTGTCTGTTTTTGTGTAAATATTGTGTGTCCGCATGCTCTTACACCAGAGAAGAGCTCATGAACATTAGATATTCCACACCCGTTGACTTATCTCCAGTTTTTTTAGCATCTGCTGCGGATTTACTCCGCATTTTAGTCAAAAAAGTGAGGTGCCGACGCAGAGGAAAGTGAACGTGTGCACTCGTACGCCTCCGCAGACGCGGAATGCGCACACTGTTACCTGGGATCGTTCTCTCTAACGCACGCTCACTCTGCAATAAAATGGATGAGCTGACACTGCTGATGAGAAATAACAGGGACTTTTCTCCATCTTGTGTTTTGTGCTTCACGGAGACGTGGGTTTGTGGACAGATACCGGACATGAAAGCTGAAGAAGTTGCAGTTGGAGGGATTCCAACTTCTCCGACCGGATCGTCACAAGGAACTTTCAGGCAAAACTAAAGGTGGAGGTGTCTGTTTTTACATTAACAGTGGCTGGTGTGCCGATGTGATTGTGATCTGCCAACACTGTTCTCCTGCTCTGGAGTACTTATTCATACACTGTAAGCCTTTTAACTCTCCGCGTGAGTTTGCTTCATTCATTCTGGCTGCTGTTTACATCCCGCGAGTGCACGAGGCTCAGGGCATACTCGCGGATCAGGTACTGTATGTGGAGCAAACATATCCAGACTCCTTAGTTATTGTCCTTGGCGACTTTAATAAAGGAAATCTGAGCCAAGAGTTACCCAAATACAATCAGCTGATCAAATGCCCGACCAGAGAGGAGAACACACTGGATCACTGTTACACCACAATAAACGGAGTATATCATGCAGTGCCCCACGCCGCTCTGGGTCTATCTGACCACGTCATGGTCCACCTGATTCCCACATACAGACAGAGGCTGAAGCTCGCCAAACCTGTGGTGAGTACATCTAAAAGGTGGACCAGCCAGGCTGTGGAAGAGCTTTGTTTCTGTTTGAATTCAACAGACTGGGACGTGTTTAGGGCTGCTGCTGATAGTCTTGATGAGTATACAGATACTGTAACCTCATATATCCAGTACTGTGAGGACAGTATTGCGCCAACACGCATCAGGGTAAGTTATAACAATGACAAACCCTGGTTCACAGCTAAACTCAAACAGCTGAGGCTAGAGAAGGAGTCTGCTTTCAGAAGTGGGGATAGAGATAGCTACAAAGAGGCCAAGTACAGGTTTAGCAAGGAGGTGAGAAGTGCTAAATCACTGTACTCTGAGAAACTTCAACAGCAATTCTCAGCCAATGACTCGGCCTCTGTGTTTAAAGGGCTTAGGCAAATCACCAAATGCAAGCCTAAAGCCCCCCACTCTACTGACGACCTGCGACTAGCCAACAGTCTGAATGAGTTCTGCTGTCGCTTTGATGGACTATCGGCCCTGACACCCCCACTCACCCCATCAACACGGCCATTCACCCCCCCCACACCCCTGAAGTCATTCCACCAGTATCCACCTTGGACCCCTCCTCCTCCACCACAGCCCTCTTTATCCAAGAGGAGGATGTTAACAAGCTGTTCAGGAAACTGAACTCTCACAAGGCTCCTGGACCAGACGGTGAGACACTGTGCGGACGAGCTGACTCCAGTGTTCACAGAGATTTTCAACACCTCTCTGGAGTCATGCCATGTGCCAGTCTGCTTCAAAGCCTCCATCATAGTTCCAGTCCCAAGAAGCAGAGGATCACTGGACTTAATGATTACAGACCTGTGGCACTGACATCTGTAGTCATGAAGTCATTTGAGCGCCTGGTTCTGTCGCACCTTAAGTCCATCACAACCTCCTGGACCCCCTGCAGTTTGCCTACAGAGCCAACAGGTCTGTAGACAATGCAGTCAGCTTTACTCTACACTTCATCCTGCAGCATCTGGACTCCCCGGGAACCTGTGTTAGGATCTTGTTTGTGGACTTCAGCTCTGCCTTCAATACAATCCGCCCAGCTCTCCTCCAGGACAAGCTGTCCCTGCTGAACCTGCCTGACCCCATTTGCCAGTGAATCACTCACTTCCTGACAGACAGGAAACAGCATGTGAGGCTGGGGAAGAATGTCTCGGACACCCGCACCATCAGCACCGGTACCCCCCAGTGTACTTTCCCCTTTGCTCTTCTCCCTCTACACCAACTGCTGCACCTCCAGCCACCAGTCTGTCAAGCTGATTAAGTTTGCAGACAACACCACCCTCATCGGTCTCATCTCAGACGGGGATGAGTCTGCCTACAGGAGGGAGGTGGACCGTCTGGTGTCCTGCTGCGGCAACAACAACCTGGAGCTGAACGCCCAGAAGACAGTGGAGATGATCATTGACTTTCGGAAAGGGCCAGCTCCATCGCTCCCCCTCACCCTGACAGACACCCCCATCTCCATGGTGGACTCCTTCCGCTTCCTGGGTATCATCCATTCGGACCAAAACCTCACGCCACAAGAAGAGCTTCTTCCCCTCTGCTGTTGGACTGTTGAACACCAACTGACTAACATGCACTTTAGTTACTTCAGTACAGTGTTGAAGCCCACTTGCTTCCCCGAGTAGGTTGATGTGAGAGAGTTAAAACAGAGTCGTTGAAATAGTCTTAAAACAGAGTTATTTATTTTAGAAACAAAGATCTTTGGAGATCCCACCTCAGAACACAAGTCTGCTTCAGCCAAACGCCAAGTGGGATCTAAAGCACTCAAGGAAGTACATCATTATATATACTTTAAGATAACACCGGTTGCTAGTCTCAACACCTTTACACTCAAGCGAGAGGGGAGGGGTGGTGTATCAGTGTCTTCTCCTGTCGGTCAGAGTGACTTGAGATATGGTGTCCTTCTCCTACTATGCATGATACCTCTATCTCCCTCAGAGTGTGCAGTCCTGAGACAAACAACTAGTTCTACATGATTATAACATTATTAATTATACCATTAATAATATAGCATAAAAGAGAATAAGGCATGTTAAACATTTTTTTAATCCACAACAGGCACTGATTTCTGCTCATGTCATTATCCACCTGCTGTTCATTTGCACTGTTTACCTCACCTACTTGCACTATACTTCCACCCTGCTATACCACCCTATACTTCCATACTTCTACCCTTTTGGACTACCTCCAGAACCATATTTATTTTACTTATTTTATTTTGTTTTACCTTATTCTATTTTATTTTATTTTATTCTACCATTATATGTTACTCGTTACGTTCTGTGTATGCACCAATCACCAAGACAAATTCCTAGTAATGTGAAACCTCTTCATTTACAATGGCAATAAAGTCAATTCTGATTCTGATTCTGATTCTTTAAATAGTCTGACATGTCAAACGTTAGCAAAGTGAGATACAACCAGGCATGTTATGTTTCCGTCTCACCTGATTGAATTATGTTTTTATATTTCATTTTCAACTGCCTCCAAGTAATTTTTTCACCCCCTGGGTTGCACCTACATGAACAGAGTGTCAGTACCATTTTTACATGCAATATTTTATGAGTGATTAAACTCAAAACTTATGCATCGACTCGAGCAGTGATTTGTTCCCATGCGTTTTGTCTTTCTTTGGCCGCTGCTGCCGTGTTACTTTTTTTTTTGGAATATATCTTCATATTCGCCGTACGCCTCCATCAAAATTTCCAGCTCCACAGGTGTAAAATATGTTCTGCGCTTTCTTTCTCCTCCAGTATCCATGGTGAATCAGTGAATCGGGGCTCCATTGATGATGGCTTTTTTATAGTCGCAGTGCACGCGCTTGCCTCAACATACTCAGAGTTAACATACTCAGAGTCAACAAAACTAATGCAAATCAGCTGTGTTGAAACAGGAAACTCGGAGTTTGTCATCTCAGGGTTTGTTAACTCAGAGTTAACATACATACTCAGAGTTTGTTGAACCTGCTTCATGAAACGGACCCCAGGTGTGTAGTGAATTTCCTTGTGTGTTTTCTTTTAGCATATTATTTGCAATACTATTTAAACCCGTCTTATATCATTGCAAATATATTTGGTCAGTTTATATGCTGTGTTGTTTTGTTTTGGTTAGGAATGCAGGAGAGATCACGGCAGCTAGCCTGGCACAAGGCGGACCTCACCCGAACTTCATGCACGAGTGGTGCTTCAGATATCTCTGCTCCGGTGACTCTGACAGTATACAAGTGTCTGCCAGTGATGTAACAGATTTTGAACTGTCAGCATATTGAAAGGGTAAATAATTTTTTTATTAAAGTCAGTAATTGCATTAACCTCATTATGATATGGCTTGCTGGATTACTTTTTGGGTTTGTCGTCTATAGAGAACTGTGATAAAATGCAGCTTAATTTCACCTGACACCTACTTAGTGTCTCAGATAAACAGCGTTGGTAATGACAACATCAGTGCCTGGAATCATGTCTATGAAAAAGAGAGACAGCATGATAAGGTATGTTGATTTCTATTAAGACAGGGCTGTATTGTACTTGTATTTGTGACTTGAATTAGGCTACTTGTTTGGCCATGTCTGTAATTTTTATGTGACAACTTCCTGTTTCAGTCAACTTTTTTTGTATTCATCGTGAGAAAACCATTCTTTTTCTGTTAATAATGGTTTATTCCAAAGTTAGTTTTTGCTCTTTTTGGTTTTCACGAATTTAATTCTGATGAATGTAATAGGAATTTCAATTCAATTCGATTTCATTTTAATTTTAATTAAAGTCCCAATTCATAACAGAGTTATCTCAAGACACTTTACAGGTGTGTAAACAACACATTCAAAAAAAGAAGAGAATCAAAGAGAAACAGGTCCCATGGCAAAACCCCACACCGAGTAAGCATTTGGCGAAAGTGACGAGGAAAAACTTCCTTTTAACAGGCAGAAACCTCAAGCAGAACCAGACTCAGTGTAGTCGGCCTTCTGCTGCAACTGGCTGGGAGGGAGAGGGGGGGACTGGAGAGACAGGGAGAGGGTGTAGAGGAGAGACAGGGAGATGGAGACAGAAAGGAGAATGGGAAGAATTTCTTGTGTTGCACTTAGACTTTCAATACACTGAACCATTGTTATGTGTCTCTGCCAAATGATTTTGATGATGCCAAGGGATTATTTATTAATATCATTTTGAATGATATTTGTTAGCTTCATATAATAACTAAGGTTTTTAGCATTATGGTGCACAGTGATTCAGCAGTGTTACAGGAGTAGAACAAGGTAGATATCGCAATTTAGCTAAAATATGACTTAGGCAAGCTTTGAGGCTAATGATTTTAAAATATTTTAGCAAACATACCAAAGAGCTTCAACAAACTTGCAAATCTTTGTTTCTCTCTCATCCCAAACCAGCTCTGGGTTTTGGGTCACAAGGGTTCTTCATGTGACCCAAAACCCAGAGCTGGTTTGGGGAGAGTCCACCTTCAGTCCGTAAAGGATTGTTGTCCCAGCCTTCTGTGAGGGTGTGAAGGGTGTCTGACAGATGCGGAAGGAAAACACAGTGGACACAAAACAGATGAACATTATCTGCCAGATGCAACAGGCCATCTTCCTCAAGACTGTGAAGAACTTCGTAGTAAAGGTGTGTCACGCTGGTCCAGACATTTTGCCACATTCTTGATTCGCTCGATTCTAGATCAGAAGCAGATCTTATTCAGCTGAAAAATAATAAAAATTGTCTGACTGAAAATAGTTTAACTTTCAATTCAATTCAATTCAGTTTATTTATATAGCACCAATTCACAACAAAAGTTGTCTCATGACACTTTCCAGTTAGAGCAGGTCTAGACCAAACTCTTTAATTAAACTGTAATACAGAGAGCCCAACATTCCCCCTTGAGCAAGCACTTGGCGACAGTGGCGAGGAAAAACCGCCTTTTAGAAGGCAGAAACCTCGGCTGGGCGGCCATCTGCCTTGACCGGTTGGGTTGAGCCAAACACTTCATTGTGCACATGTCTGTTAGAAAACTGCACTCAAAGTGAAGAAACTCATGTTTCCTCAATGAAAACAACTTTTATAATGTGTCTTGTGAAATAAGCTGGAAATTGAGAGAAACAGACATAAAACTGTGTTTTCTGTCTAATTCAGTCACATCTGACTATTGCTAAGCCAAAACCTTGATTGTGCACAGTCTTGTGAGGAAACTGCACTCTATATGCTGAAACTACTGAAATCAGGCCATAAAATACTTGGGCGGCACGGTGGTGCAGTGGTTAGCACTGTCGCCTCATAGCAAGAGGGTTCCAGGTTTGAATCCCGGTCTGGGCCCTTCTATGTGGAGTTTGCATGTTCTCCCTGTGCCTGAGTGGGTTTTCTCCGGGTACTCCGGCTTCCTCCCACAATACCAAAAACATGCACATTAGGTTAATTGGCTACTCTAAATTGCCCCTAGGTGTGAGTGTGAGAGTGTGTGGTTGTCTGTCTTTGTGTGTTGGCCCTGCGATTGACTGGCGACCAGTCCAGGGTGAACCCCGCCTCTCGCCCGTAGTCAGCTGGGATAGGCTCCAGCTCCCCCGCGACGGATAAGCGGTATAGAAAATGGATGGATGGATGGAAATACTTGTTATGTGATCACCTGGAAATTCAGAGAACAAAAGGCAGAACCATGTTTTCTGTCTAATTCAGTCACATTTGACTAATACTAAGTCAAAAATTTGATTTTTCACAGTCCTCGAAGAATAGCGTACTCAAAATGGTGAAACTCATGTTTCCTCACTGAAAATAGGTTTTAAAGTGCTTCTTGTGAATTAAGCTGGAATTTGAGAGAAACAGAGTTCAAACCATGTTTTCTGTCTAATTCAGTCACATTTGACAATATCTTTGCCAAAAACTTGATTGTACACACTTCTGTGAGAAAACTGCACTCAAAATGCTGAAACTCAAGTTAACTCACTGAAAACAGGTTTTAAGGTGCTTCTTGTGACATCAGCTGGAATTTGAGAGAAACAGAGGTCCAGCCATGTTGTCTGTCTAATTCAACACTTCATTGTGCACAGGTCTGTGAGGAAAGTGCACTCAAAGTGAGGAAACTCGTGTTTCCTCACTGAAAAGAACTTTTAAAATGCGTCTTGTGAAATAAGCTGGAAAGTGAGAGAAACAGACATAAAACTGTGTTTTCTGTCCAATTCAGTCACATCTGACTATTACTAAGCCGAAACCTTGATTGATCACAGTGCACAGTTCTGTGAGGAAAGTGCACTCAAAATGCAAAGAATAAAATTTACTCACTGAAAACTGGTTTCAGCGAATGAGATCTGCTGGAACATGAGAGAAACAGGAATCAAACCATGTTTTCTGTCTAATTCAGTCACATTTGACGACATGTAAGCCAAAACCTCAATAATGCACAGTTCTGTGAGGAAAGTGCACTCAAAATGCTGAGAATCAAGTTTACTCACTGAAAACAGGTTTCAGCGAGTGCATCCTGTGAGATCAGCTGGAATATGAGAGAAATAGGGATCAAACCATGTTTTCTGTCTAAATCAGTCACATTTGACTACATCTGAGCCAAAACCTTGAATGTGCACAGTTCTGTGAGGAAAGTGCACTCAAAATGCTGAGAATCAAGTTTACTCACTGAAAACAGGTTTCAGCGAGTGCTTCTTCTGAGATCAGCTGGAATGGGAGAGAAACAGGGGTCAAACCAGGTTTTCAAATTCACTCACATTTGACTAATACTAAGCCAAAAACTTAATTGTTTCCAGCCCTCTGAGGAAGGTCCGCTTGAAATGGCGAAACCCAGTCAAATTTAATGATTTCTGATCAAATAACTTCATTGTGCACAGTCTGAAGGGAGACATTCTGCCGTCACCTTTATATCTTGCATACATGTACCCACTGCCAGTCGGTATGAGAGAGCCTCTTCTGCGGCCGGTGTTTGCTTTCACGTGGGGCGGGAGATAGGAGTTTGTGGCGCTAGCCGGGATAGAAACAGGCGGAATCATAATCACGTCGCCAAATATTTGCGTCCGCTGCACGGCACGCCACAAGTGCCTTACCATAACCGTAGTTGCTGGGACCACAGCGGTCTTCGCCGCCACTCAGGAGAGAGCCGCACTACTCTGGTTTCTCTTCATAGCGCACAAGTCTTTCGCCTTTTACTAAAGACTTCCGTGGAGAGGAGCACCAACGAGTTGAAGCAATTTTTGACAGGCTTTGCTGTTCGGCTGAGCCTCCAGCTTCTGTGAACGTCATTTAAGATGCTGCTAACGAGACTTAGGGGCGGAGCCATGGAGCGCTTGGCTAGAGGCTACCCAGCGACGGCCATTCATATGCGCAGTTCAAATGGCTGCACCGCGACAAGTCAGCGCTCTCCCGGGAGGAAAGCGGACGGGGCTCATCGCTTCTCGGCCTTTTGCCTAAGACAGCGGTCGCCTCCTTTTGGTGGTATCTCATTTGCCTTCCAGTGGCATTTGGTTAACACCAGCTTTTTGGAGGATATTCCCCTACGCTCCTTGTGAACATACTTCGATTTGTTGTAGCTGAAGTTTTCTCACAAATAGGAGTTCATTGGGTATTTCTTTCTAGTAGTATTCTGCCGTTTTTTCCATCTTCATCTGGCAAATTTTAACAGAAGGTAAGTGACATTTTAGCTATTTATCTTTCTGTTTTACCTATTTTTAATAGACCTGCACATCTCTTTTACCTAGCTAGACATCTTAGCAAACTATAGGCCAATATCCAACCTCCCGTTCTTATCTAAAATACTCGAAAGAGTGGTTGCAAATCAGTTGATTGATCACCTACACAGGTACAGTCTCTTTGAGATGTTTCAGTCTGGTTTTAGAGCCCATCACAGCACAGAAACAGCACTGGTTAAAGTCACAAATGACCTCCTCATGGCATCAGACCGCGGGCTTGTCTCCATACTTGTTTTGCTAGATCTCAGTGCTGCTTTCGACACTGTAGATCACAGCATTTTATTACACAGATTAGAACATGAGACTAGGATCACAGGGACTGCGCTACGCTGGTTCAAATCATATTTAACAGATAGATTTCACTTTGCTCAAGTTAATAATGTTTCCTCTTCATATATAAGGGTTAGCCTCGGTGTTCCACAAGGTTCAGTGCTTGGGCCGATCCTGTTCACCTTATACATGCTCCCTCTAGGAAATATTATTCAGAAACATGGCATAAACTTTCATTGTTATGCTGATGACACTCAGCTGTACTTATCCTTAAAGCCTGAAGAAACAGAGCCGTTAGCCAGACTCCAGGCATGTCTTAAGGACATAAAGGACTGGATGACCTCCAATTTTTTATTATTAAACTCAGACAAAACTGAGATCATTGTTCTAGGCCCCAAACACCTTAGAAATAGAATAGCTGATAATATTCTCTCTCTGGACGGCATTACTTTGGCCTCCAGTACGACTGCAAGGAACCTCGGCGTTATCTTTGATCAAGACGTGTCATTTATTCATCACATTAAACAGACCTCTAAGACCGCCTTCTTTCACCTGCGTAATATCGCTAAGATTAGGAGTGTCCTCTCTCAGAGTGATGCTGAAAAACTTGTCCATGCTTTTGTTACTTCTAGGCTGGACTACTGCAACTCACTATTGTCAGGATGTCCAAATTATTCTATTAATAACCTGCAGCTGATCCAAAATGCAGCAGCTAGAGTTTTAACAGGAATCAGTAAAAGGGATCATATCTCCCCCATCTTAGCTTCTCTTCACTGGCTTCCGGTAAAATCCAGAATAGACTTTAAAATTCTCCGACTTACATATAAGGCCCTAAATGGACTAGCCCCATCATACCTACAGGATCTAATAGTCCCATATATTCCCAATAGATCACTCAGATCACAGAGCGCAGGTTTACTTACAGTTCCCAGAATTTATAAAAGTAGAACGGGAGGACGAGCCTTTAGCTATCAGGCAGCCCTGCTGTGGAACCAGTTGCCAATCTGGGTTCGACAGGCAGACACCACCTCCACTTTTAAGACTAAACTTAAAACCTTTCTGTTCAGTAAAGCATATAGTTAGCACCAAATAAAGTGTGGGGCTGGTAGGCATAGTTTTACTCACCTCATGCTATATAGCCACAGGTAGAATAGGTCTGACTAACTGTTAATCTTTAAATCTCTATCATAGCTAAGCTGCTATAGGCCTATGCTGCCGGGGGACACAAACATGATCCCTCCTCCTTCTCCTCTTCTATCCTCTCCCCTCATCAGATTAACATGCAGTTCATTATTTTATGTCACTAACTGTGTGCCCAGTGCTCCTCGTAGTCTTGTGTCTCTCCCTCCCTTTCTCTCTCTCTCTCTCTGTATCTTTCTGCAGGTATCTCTCCATCCAGATCTTCAAATTGAACTGTAGCCGGCTCTATGACCAACCCAATGTGTATTGTTGACATCTGCCTGTCATTCCTCTGTGTACCGACTATGGGCGGGGTGGTTCTCCCTACGGGCCAAAATCGAACTGATAGGATAGTGATTCTCAACATCACATAAAAAAAAAAAAAAAAAAAAGAATACATGAATGTTACAGCAGTTCATTATAATTTTCATTACTATAATTTTCTTATAACTTGTGAAATGTTAAAATCATATTGAGGTGGTAGCAAAAAGTGAAACTAAACAGTTGAGATTTTGTTTTACTTATCTTTTTAGTAATGTCATTTCTCATGTTGTTAATTGCCTTCCTGCCTGTACAACATCCATTGCACGTCTGCCCGTCCTGGGTGAGGGATCCCTCCTCTGTTGCTCACCCTGAGGTTTCTTCCATTTTTTCCTGTTAAAGGTTTTTCTGGGAGTTTTTCCTTAGTCGATGTGAGGGTCGAAGGGCAGAGGATGTTGCTGATGCTATGTTAAGCCCTTTGAGACAAACTGCTTGTAAAAATGGGCTATACAAATAAAGTTGACTTGACTTGACTTGACTAGCTGGTGGTGCCTCCACCATGTCGGCCTACCATGCCGGCCTGCGGAGGCACCACAGTGTCCGTTTTGTTTTTAAAGAGAAAGATGGAAAGCTCATGGGGATGTCCAGACTGGACTTCTCCAGGAAGCTAGTCCAGAAAACTCTTAGCTTCCAACCTGACGATATAAACTGTATAATGACACTTCCTTTCAACAAAGGCTTTGATGTAAGTTTTCGATCGGCTATATTGCTCAGACAGTTCTGGCTGCGTTTTGAGGACTGCAAACCCCAGTTTTCTGCATTTGAAGTAGAGAAACTGACTGACAATGCCTTGAAAACGGTTATTGTTAGAATGTTCAATGAAACTGTAAGTGCAGAGGACATCTGTTCATGGCTGGGAAGATATTGTACTGTTAAAGGCCAGGCTACCAAGATGAGAGATGAGGATGGTATCTGGAACTGCGCATGGAGGGTCCCCATTCAACAATGGCAGGACCCTCATGGCTACCAGGGCCTGAAGCATCTCCCATCCGTGATAGTTTTGGGAAATAACAGGGGCTACATTCACTACCAGGGCCAACCCAAGCTATGCCGAAAATGTGGTGAGCACGGGCACCTAGCTGAAGTGTGTCAGCAAATTGTTTGTGGGAAGTGTAGAGAAATTGGGCACACCTATGAGGAGTGTACCAATGGCAGAAGGTGCAACCTCTCTGGAGAATTAAACCACCTCTACAGAGATTGCCCAAAATCTTTTGCCAACAAGTTGAAAGCAAGTGCAAAAACTAATGAAAATAATGGGAATGGACAAAGAAAGGAAATGTTTGTTGAGTTAATTGAAGAGGCGGAGCTGGAAAATTCAAATCTCCCGCCAATTCCTCTGAGTGGACAACAAGAATCAGGTGAGGCGGGAGAGGGGGAGGAGTCTGAAATGTCCACACAAGAAGGGACCAGTGGAGACACTGGGGAGTTGCAGACGGTGGGCGGAGCTAGCTCCGAAAATGGAAGCGAAGATGCTAGTGAGGAAGCCCCGCCCCTAAATACCCAGCATGCAAAGAGGACCTTAGGAGAATTGTCCCCTGAGTCTCTTGGAGCCTCAGAGAAGAGGGGAAGAGCTGGTAACTCCTCTGACAGCTCATCTGTGGAGGAGCCCAGAGTCTTTCCCTCCAATCCCCCAAATGAGGTTTCATTTCTTTCAATTGCTCTGCAATCAACCCCAAAGGACTCAAAGTTCAATATGAGACTACCACGAAGGCCAACCCCCAGAGTCCGAAAGGGGAACGGAGCTCAGATCCCGCACTCTTCCCCCATGAGAGTGAAGGATGAGTGCCATTCACAGGAAATAAACTAGGGCTATGTTGTTTTAATCCTTTTAGGATTTTAAGATTACATACCTGTTCATTTTAATCATACTCATGGCGCTCACCTTCTCAACCATCAATTTGAGAAGTGTGAAGTCACGAGTTAGAGCCCAGACTGTTTTAACTTTTCTTAATTCTTTTAAGTCAGATGTGTTTTTAATACAAGAATGTAGCCTGCCCTTCTTAAAG
The DNA here is from genome assembly GCF_020382885.2 of Scatophagus argus. Lineage (NCBI taxonomy): Eukaryota > Metazoa > Chordata > Actinopteri > Scatophagidae > Scatophagus > Scatophagus argus. Next base: position 23,050,895 of record NC_058507.1, read on the forward strand.
CAATACAACCAATGGGAAAGGATGTGGCCAGGAACCTCCATATGGAGCGGCTCAAATGAAAACAAAAATGATGGACTGGCCATTTTAATCAAAAACCCACGTGTCTTGGTGAAGGGCAACACTGTGGTGAGAGACGGACGGGCACTTTTAACACGACTGACTTTTATGGGAAAAGATTTTAACGTCTTAAATATTTATGGCTTTAACGACAAAAATGACAGGTATGAACTCTTAGAAGAATTGCAGTCCCACATGCTAGGCAGGGTACCTTTAGTTGTAGGAGGGGATTTTAATTGTATTTTAAGTAAAAATGATAGGAAAAGAGCAGGGGAAGATTTTAAAATGGATAAAACATCGGTTTTATTGCAGAAACTATGCAGGGATTTTAAACTACTGGACTGTTTTAAGGCCATGCATCCCAGAGAGGAGGGCTTCACCTGGTTCAGTGGTGATGGCGCCAGAGCCTCTCGCATAGACTACATTTTATCACGAGATTGCCCACCAACCGATGCTAGATTGACACCTGTTTTCTTTTCTGATCACATGATGCTCTCCTGCACCCTTGTACTCTCTTCTGGTGTGACGGCTGGGAGAGGTCTGTGGAAACTCAACTGCTCCCTTTTAGAGGATAGAGAGTTAGTTAGTCAGTACAGGGAGCGGTACAATGAGTGGCAGACCCTCCAAGACTTTTACGATACACATGCACAGTGGTGGGAAATGGTGAAGGGGAGGACCCAGACTTTCTTTAGGCAGGCAGGGAAAAAGAAAAAAGATAGACATAACAGACGCATGCTGGGACTGCAGAAAAGATTACAAAGGTATTTTAGGTTACGCCAACAAGGTATGGATTTTAATGAAGAAATGAAACAAGTCAAGTCAGAAATGTCGGCCTTGGCAGAAATCCAAAGCAAAGGTGTAATCCTGAGGAGTAAAGAAAAAGAATTAGAAGAAGGAGAAAAATGCACAAGATACTTTTTTAAGAAAACAATCAGCCAGAGCAAAAGTATCTCATGCCTAAAAACTGACAAAGGGACCATAGCAGAAACAACTGAAGAAATAAACCATACTGTCGAAAACTTTTATAGTAAATTGTAAGAGAAAGCCCTCAGATAAAGACACCACAAAAGAACTTCTAAATTTTATTGAACGAACAGTGAAAGACAGTGAGCTTTTATCCCAAGATTTTACCCTTGACGAGTTAAATAAATGTATTTGCGCTTTTAAAAGAGGGAAGTCGCCAGGAGAAGATGGGCTCTCCCTGGAATTTTATTTAACATTTTGGGATATTTTAGCACCTGACTTGCTTGCCGTTTTTATGGGTTTTGAACATCTCGACCGACTACCTGACAGTTTTAGAGTAGGGATAGTGACTCTTCTTTACAAAGACAAAGACAAATCTGACCTAAAGAACTGGAGACCTATCACGCTCTTAAACTTGGACTGTAAACTTTTTAGCAAACTTTTAGCATCCCGTATGTCCCCGTTTTTAGAAGAACTGATTCACCCGGATCAAGCCTGTGCCGTCCCGGGGAGGAAGATCACGTACAGCCTCGTACTGATCCGAGACACCATCTGTTATGCGAGAGACAGAAACATGAGACTCATAATGCTAAATTTAGACTTCGAAAAAGCCTTTGATCGGGTCTCGCACCAGTACCTTTTCCAGGTACTGCAAAAAATGGGGTTCCCGGAAAGGTTTATAGCCTGGGTGGGATTGCTGTACGAGGGAATTAGCAGCAAATTTGTGGGTTACGGGCATCTGACAAAAGCAGTAAATATAAACTGCGGTGTCCGTCAGGGTTGTCCCTTTTCTGCCCTCCTCTACGTACTATGCATAGAACCATTGGCACAGATCTTGAGAAGGGACGAACGAATCAATGGGATAAGAGTCCCTGGGAGCGGGGGACTCGAATCCAAGTTGTTTTTATACATGGATGACCTTAACATTTTATGCTCTGATCTTTTATCCGTTAACAGGACGCTGGACTTGACCGACTGGTTCGGACAGGCCTCTGGGTCAAGACTAAATAGAAACAAGACCAACGCCCTTCTGTACGGACCGTCACAGTGACTGACACAGACATGAAAATACTGGGAGTAAAATTTGATCGGGAGGGGGGAGGGAAAACAAACTGGCCGGACCTGGTAGGGAAAGTTAAAAAAAGACTTGGGTACTGGACACTCAGACAATTAAGCATGGAGGGGAAGATTTTAATAATCAAGGCAGTGATTTTACCTCTGTTTCTATTTGTCAGTTCTGTTTTTATCCCAACAGAGAGAGTGCTTTTAGACGTGGAACGAGCCATTTACTATTTCCTATGGGGCTCCAAATGGGAACGACTAAAGAGAAAAGAAATGAAAAAGACAAAAGACAAAGGAGGAAAAGGAGTCCCAGACCTGTATTTGCTTTTAATAAGCACATACACGGCATTCCACCTCACAGCTGCAACGGCCCCATCCAGAAACCACAAGACAGCAGCGATGGTCCGGTTCTGGATGGGATCCTACCTCCAAAGACTGGGACTTTTAACAAGAGACCTCAGAATGCCCACAGCCTTTACCTTACCACCAGCCTACGCTTCCATTCGGACTTTTCTAACACATTTTAAACTGGACAAAGAGGATGTACAAGTTTTAACCAACCACAAACGTCTTATTTCTGTTGTGCAGGAGCGGGAACAAGTGAGCCCAGTGCCCGGGCTCGCATTCGGTGAGCCCTCAGATGTTTGGCGCAAATTGAACCATTCTGCTCTCCCAAACAGACTCCAGGACCTGTCGTGGATGGTGGCTCACAAGATCCTCCCGGTCAGGTCCGTAATGCACTCCCGGGGCATGTCGACGCACTCAACGTGCCCCCGACCAGGTTGTGGCGCGCCTGAGTCGGTGAGGCACCTGCTCTGGGAGTGCAGCTCCGCCGTCCAACTGTGGGCACTGGCCTGCTCCCAAAAATTCCCGTACTTGCCAGCAAGGGAGGTCCTCTCTGCACAACTAGTGCTGTATGGGGTGAGCCAAATGAAGCAAACAAAACAGCAAACAAAAGACTTCACAAAACAGTGGCTCACCCTAGCCGCCATCAAGGACGCCATATGGACCTCCAGAAACTTGCTGGTAAGACGGCGCATGCAGATCCCCCCCCCGTGGCTGTGATCCAAATGGCCGCAGCATCTGTGCGAACGGCTGTTGCTGCAGGCGGCAGGCCTAGGACACAGCCACAAAGAAGAATCGCCGCTGTGCCTATTCGGATGAGGGAGCAGGAGCAACACGGGAAGAGTTCAGGGCGGAGGCGGCCTGGCTCTCCGGGTGAGGAAGGTGGGAAGGAGCAGGAGGGCGAGGATGTCCTCTGAGCATGGAGAAAGGCCCGAGAGACCATATCTGTTTGGGTGAACAGAATGGTTTTCACTTTTTGGTAGGGGCTCACCCCGTTCTTGCACAATATTATTAGCATGACCTCTTTTATTATTACTATTACTTTTAAATGACCATTGACACATAATTTAATCATAGATTTTATATGCACAATCTGTAAATAACTTTTAAGAATATAACATATCTTTTAAATTGATGATTTGTCGAAAATGTTATGTCTTATAATTGTTTGTTATTTACGAAGTGCTAACAATATCATTCTCATGTATGAGACCAAAGATTGTGAAAATTGTGTCAATAAAATTTTACGAAAGAAAAAAAAAATCTGTTCTTATCAGTTTAATATCTGATACGTCCTCTATAAGGGGACAGCATATTAAATGGAATTTTAGCACTGGGAGCCGAAGAAGGGGCTTGCTCCGTTCGCTCCACGCATTGACCCGGTGTTGCAGCGCTGCCGGGAACGGTGCACCTTTCTTCTGCCTTGTCCAAAAGCAAAGACTGATTGCAAAATGACAGGCTTCCGCAGAATGTTGAGAGGTTTTTCGGCTTGCAGAGCCGCACTTTGGAGCCAGTAGGTTTGCACAGGTTTCCGCAAGGGCCGATTTTAATGTAGAAATGGGGAACTGATTCTCTAATTTCAACTTCAATTTATTTATCAAAATTGTCTGTAGATGCTTTACAGAGACCCAGAGCCTGAACCCCCGAGACAGTGGCAAGGAAAAACTCCCTTTTAAAAGGAAGAAACCTTGAGCAGGACCAGGCTTGCAAGGGAGAACTATCCTTCTGATAGTCGGACAGAGAGGATGAAAGAGAGAGTGTGCGCCTGTCGAACGCAGATTGGCAACTGGTTCCACAGCAGGGGTGCCTGATAGATAAAGGCTCGTCCTCCCATTCCACTTTTAGGAATTCTGGGAACTGCAAGTAAGCCTGCACTCTGTGATCTGAGTGTTCTATTGGGAATATATGACACTATTAGATCCTGCAGGTATGATGGGGCTAGTCCATTTAGGGCCTTATGTTTCCCAGCCTGGGACCAATAAAGTATATCTATCTATCTATCTATATGTAAGTAGGAGAATTTTAAAGTCTATTCTGAATTTTACCGGAAGCCAGTGAAGTGAAGCTAAGATGGGGGAGATATGATCCCTTTTACTGATTCCTGTCAAAACTCTAGCTGCTGCATTCTGGATCAGCTGCAGGCTATTAATAGAGTCATTTGGACATCCTGATAATAGTGAGTTGCAGTAGTCCAGCCTAGAAGTAACAAAAGCATGGACAAGTTTTTCAGCATCACTCCGAGAGAGGACGCTCCTTGTCTTAGCAATATTACGGAGGTGAAAGAAGGCGGTCTTGGAGATCTGCGTAATGTGATGGATAAATGACACGTCCTGATCGAAGAGAACGCTGAGGTTCCTCGCAGTCGTACTGGGGGCCAAAGTAATGCCGTCCAGAGAGAGAATATTATCAGCTGTTCTAGTTGTAAGATGTTTGGGGCTTAGAACAATGACCTCAGTTTTGTCTGAGTTTAATAATAAGAAGAAATTGGAGGTCACCCAGTCCTTTATGTCCTTAAGACATGCCTGGAGCCTGGCTAACGGCTCTGTTTCTTCAGGCTTTGAGGATAAGTGCAGCTGAGTGTCATCAGCATGACAACGAAAGTTTATGCCATGTTTCTGAATAATATTTCCTAGAGAGAGCATGTATAAGGTGAACAGGATCGGCCCAAGCACTGAACCCTGTGGAACACCGAGGTTAACCCTTAAATGTGAAGAGGAAACATCATTAACGTGAACAAAGTGAAATCTATCTGATAAATATGATTTAAACCAGCCCAGTGCGAGAGGGTCTTGGTTCCTGGCAGTGGAGGCTTACGGCTCAAGCTCTCCCAGTGATCGGATGACACCGCGCTGCTACTGGACAGCCACACGCGCTTGATAAGATCGTTGGAGGTTTCCCAGGATCTTTGCCGAGTGCCGTAGGCAAAGCTACGTTTCACCAAATCCTCAGTTAAGTTTTGTGGGCGGCGGAAAGAGAGGGTGGGTGTGCCAGGGGTTTTTTCAATCTGCATAGGTCCTCTGAAGATTCTGGGAGGTCAGCTTTGAGTGTGCGAAGAGTGCGACAGCCAACTGGACTACGCGTTTAGCGGTAGCTCATGATAAACTGGGATAGTAACATAGGGTCTCTTTGAACTCTGCATTTTCAGTAGGCCCTCTCCTACCATTAACTCTGACAAGTGCGCGTCATCTTCATTACGTTCAAATAAAAGAAGATCTGGTCGATCGATAGCAGATGGAACCTGGCATTTTATCCAAGCTACTTGTCCAGCTGGAATAATCGTATCATGAGTGCCAATCCGCAGCCGTCGCATTGACATTGCATCAGCAAGAGAGCGATAAAAGCTGAGATGAGTTCTGCTGGTCGACTTCGGACCACTTCCTCCAGCACATTGAATCCAAGTAGTGGCTGGCCAAGTGGAACACTGCAGACAAGGAAAGGTACTGTTATGGGTTCACTGAAGCTGCCATTTCCACTCAAGCTGACTGTGATGAGGACCCAGCCATCAAAAGGAAGAATTCTCCATTCACAGCCTGGACCTCTAGCTCTTCCTTGTCATCAAATATTTCACTGAGCGGTCTGACTGGTGTGTCTGGTAGGTATTACTCTTTCCAGCTTCACTCAATCATGCTCACTTGAACTCCCGTGTCCAGCAATGTGTGGCGGCACGAGGGCGAGACCTCCGCGTGCTAGAGAAAAAGGGCTATGGATATCGATACCAGTTGCCAGACAACGCCACCCTGGGAATTTCACCCAGGGAACTCTTTCCAATGGACTAACTCCCCAAGAATAGATGAACTTCAGGTTCGTCCACAGCTGGGGCAGAGACCGTAGCTCGTAAAAATAATAAGTTTATTTACAATAATAAAAAAAAAGAAACCAGACACTGAAAATACATGAATTCAAAAAAAGAAAACACAAACCTGTCAAATAATACAAAAACCAATCAGGGCTGAACCTCTTGGGCTTGATCCAAACAATAAATAAAAAGAGAACCCCTGGAACACCACACGTGAAGCAAACCAAAACTGGGACAACAAAATCCACCCGGTGTGCAAACAACACAAAAGGGACACCGCCACCAGGACCATCCACCACCGTAGGTTCAGCACCTGAATGGGGAAAACCACAAAAAAAATCAACAGGTTATAAAAAGGAAAACAAGCAACCACTAACCAAGAAAACAAAACAAACGAAAAAGAAAAAAAGAAACTATAGATATATACACACACAGAAACATACACACACGCGCACACACAACAGAATAATCTCCCGCTACTCACTCTTCGCCATACACGCACACGCACACCTTAGTGCACGCAGACATATACATATGGATATATCGGCTACACCACAGGGAGAAAGCTCCAACCAACCACGGGAGCGCCGAACGGCCAGCCAGAGGCCAAGCCGGCTGCAGTGGAACGGCGCGCGCCCGGGGCGAAGCAATCGAGCCCAAGGCGAGGCAGGCAGTTAATCCCTCTGACGGCACGCCGTATCCAGCGTAAAGCGGAAGCGGGCAATCTCTGTCACCAACGACAATCTCCGGTATGAGGCAGAGCAGTTAGTCGCTGTTACAGCCAACGATCTCCGGTATGAGGCAAAGCCGTTAGCCGCGGTTGCAGCCAACAATCCCCGGTACGAGGCAAAGCCGTTAGCCGCGGTTGCAGCCAAACAATCTTCGGCAAAGCAACAGTGGTTTCCCTCGCTGATCGGCCGACACTGCGCAGCAGCTGGGTTATACTTCCCCCTACAATCATAATCATACAGCATAAACAACTCAGAAGTGGCTGGAGGAGGGACCGAAGCACTAGCCTACATACCAATCAGGCAGTCCTGGAGTCGTAGAAGCTCGTGAGGAGTGGACCCTGTATTCCAAAGGCTCTCAGCCTCCTGAGAAGGAAGAGTCTGTTTTGGCTCTTTTTGTTGAAGTGGACACCCTTGTAGGAGGTGACTCTCCCGTTGTCTGTTCCTTGGATGTTCAGTGCGGGTGGGGTGTGTTGGCGTCTGCTGAACTCCACCACCAGCTCCTTGGTTTTACCAACGTTGATGTGGAGGTCGTTACCCTGGTGGCAGGTTGGAGTGTTGTACCCAAAGTATAGAGAGTGAACAGAAAATGAGCCAAAACTGTTTCCTGTGGTGCACCTGTGCTACAGAGAAGCATGTCACTGCTCTGCATCCTCACATACAGTGACCAAGTAGTGCAAAACGACTTAGACATGATGACTTCGAACTTGATTCAGTGCAGCTTTCAGAAAAAGTGAAACTGTCTCAGTAACGCTGAAGGATTAACAGAGCGGTTACAACACAATCTGGCTGCAGTCTGTTTGAAAATACAAACTATTCTCCGTGCATCACAGAAGGCACCACAGGATATCATTGACCTTACAGATCAGTCGTTTTCACTATCATAACCCAAAAATTGCAAAAAGAATGTGTGGTTTATTGGGCGTTAGCTAACTGGCCAGTTAAGCACGACTCAGCCCTCCACTCTACTCAGATGGCCCTTCTGTGCAGTTCAGATGATGTATGACACTTTGGATATGGAAAACCTTGGAGTTTTTGCACCTCTCGTGAGTGACCTAAAAACTCATGGAAACTCATTGGCTACGTTTTTTGGGGGGGTAAAACTAAAGAAATATGAAAACAATAATAATGATAATTTACCTTGACATCTCTCATACAAGTTACTGTACACTCTAATTTGCATATTCTGGAACACCAGCCAGTTCATATCATCAAAGCACATTCCGGGTTCTGTTTGCTAGAACACGTGCCTTTGATCCCTGAGAGAGCTCACACACGCACACACGTGTTGGATCCACATTCACTTGTTACTGGAAGTTATCAGATTTAAAATTTCTGTAATATCATCATGGCAAATGACAACTCTGAACCCCTGAGCAACACTAAGAAGGAATCGCTCAAGAAGAACTTGAAGAGAAAAGTCAGAGAAGGTGAAGATGGACTCTCAAAGACAAAGAGGAGAAGACTGAACTACAACCAGGCTGAGAAGGAATCAGGATCGGCCTCGTCTGCGGACACTGGCAATGGTAAGCGAATCATGTGAAGTTAGCGTTCAACATCATTAGTTAAATGTCAAACCTGAACAAACAAAACCAAACCTACATTCACAGAGAAAGACCATGAGACCAGAGTGAAAAATGATTTTTAATGTCTCAGCTTTAGAGGGTTTTGATGTGGCTATTTTCAGTTTGGAAGGGAGCAGGCGAACTGTTTTCCCTTTGCCTCAGGAGTCTTTATGCTAACCTAATAACAGCTCAAGCATGTGTTGGGATGCGTATTTCCCGAAATGACGAAATATTTCTTTAACTAAGAGATGCTAGAGAAGAAAATTAGTTTGTTATTTTGGAAGTCACTGAATGACAAAGGTGGACTTATTTTCTCCATTAGTGACTGTTCGTTAACCTGGTGGTCCTCTTTTTCTCTTGTCCTTTGAAGGGAGCAGCAGCACACAGTCCAGTAGGTGCGGTACAACAGTGGAGGATGTGAGCAAGAGGACTGGAAAGAGGAAGGCTGCCGCTGATGAAGAAGAACCCTGCGCAAAGAGAAGGAAGGGCCGGCCAACCATGAAGGATTTGATAGATTCCCGAAGAGGTAAGTAGTAATTAACACGTTCGTGTTAATGTGCAACACAAAACAGTCACATTAATGGTCACACTGATGCCCTGATTTGGAAACACAGTGTAATGTTATGTACAGGTGGTTTTGAGTTTTTGCCCCAGCCTTTTGTAGCCCCTATAGCAGCATGTTTGAACTGTGCTCCTGGCATCAAATTCATTATAAACATGTATGCACAAAAGTCACTGCTCATAAATATATAGTTTTCAAACTGTTTTCAGTGGAGTATATGCCAGAAAGGATGAGCAAGTTGTCACATTTTGTTTCCTTTGTTCCACACCATGGCTCATCTTTTTCAGAATCACTCTAGAAAGGATTAATTTTAGAGCTTTTTTAATGTGTAACTGATGCTCCTGGCAACTAAACAAAACATGTGTTTGTCTGTTTAGCTGAATTTGAGGCCAAATACCAGCAGGAGAATCATCTCGGTGAAGGAGGCTGTGGATGTGTGTTTGCTGGCTACCGCAAAGCAGATCATTTACCTGTGAGTATAATACACACATTGTGAAACATACATTTACACACATTCACTCATGCACACACTCACTCATATGCACACACACAGTCTGATCAGGAAGTGCTAACCAAAGTGCCATTTGTGTCTTGTAGGTTGCCATCAAACACATAGCAAAAGACAAAGTGTTGTGCAAAGAGGTAAGTGAGCAACACCAAACAGGACGCTGCACTCAGCCCAGTGAATGTGTGTTTGATGAATCACGCTTTTCTCTAAACCTGTGGAGCTTCTCCTTCTCTTACACTGTATTTGCTTCAACGTTTCAGAGACGAAATGGGAAAGAACTCTCAGCTGAGGTGGCTGTGATGTTAAAACTCCAAGCTGGAAGAACTGGATTAATGGAGGAATCAGCACCCGTGTCACTCCTGGACTGGTATGATCTGGACCAGGAGCTAATCCTGGTGCTGGAAAGACCAATGCCATGTATGGACCTTTTAAATTACATCAAGACAAACAGAGGCCGCTTACAGGAGGACAAGGCAAAGGTAAGCTGCTCGAGCGTGTATGTGTGTGTGTGTGTGTGTGTTTCAAACAAGAACTTAATGACTTACCTGTAACATACTGTAACATATAGCTATTGCCACAGGTTCTCCTTGTGTTTCTTATTAGCACCTCTTTGTGCCACAGTGGGCTGTGCTGCCCATTTGTCTTGGTATCTAAAACCATGTCACCTTTTCCATCATGTCTGTGGAAAATATTCTGGTTTTCCACAGTGGAAACACAAGGAAGAACCTAAAACCAAAGTCCTACATGTTCTTACAGCTTTATGTTGAAGGAGGCTCCATATCTCTGATGGAGTAATAAGCAACCTGTGCAGGCTCTCAGACAGGTTGGGAGCAATCTGGTTTGCATGACAAAACAAACTGAAATTATGACCATCTCTGATGGACATTTTTTGGGTGTCTGTGGGTTTGAAATGATGTTGCTCATCAAAAGTTTTGTCCTGCTGTTGTTGTCAGCTTTGAATCACAGCAGTTAAGCCAAAGTTAACCCAAACCCCACAGCCATGACACAAACTGTTGAACCTCCTCACAGTCCGTCTCCCCACTCCGATCCCTCACTTTTCTATTCGTGTCCCTCTCTTCCAGATCATACTTAAACAGTTGGTTGATGCAGCAAATGAACTCGAGGATAAGCGCATCTTTCATCGGGATATCAAGCCGGAAAACATCCTGATTGAGACCAGCTCAGATGTGCCGCGTGTTCGTGTCATTGACTTTGGACTGAGCTGTTTCTTCAAGAAAACATCAGTTTACCGTGTCTTCTGTGGTAAGCCATCTGGCTTTTTCTTCTGCCTCTCACTAATTTACCTGCCTGTGACTTTAATGTTTAAAGAAAGACGCTTTTCATCCTCAATTATTATCACTTGTGTGTATTGTAGGTACCCCCCAACACGTCCCTCCGGAGTGGTACAGTCATTATACCTACAGGCCCGGCCCCACCACAGTGTGGCAGATGGGAGTGGTCTTATATGAGCTGCTCCACAGAACAGTCCGATTTGATACCACAAGTTTCCTCAGACATGAGCTGCCAATCAGGGATGAGCTGTCCAGAGGTAAGAAAAACGTACTCATATGCAAACACAGAGCTGTTCATTTCCATTCACCTCCTGAGGAATCACTGTGGCTGTCAGCTCCAACTTTCTCATCTTTCTTTCCCTCCAGATTGCCAGGATTTCTTACAGAAGTGTTTAAACACATCCTACATGCTGCGACCTACCCTGAAGGAGCTCCAGCTTCACCCATGGCTCAGATAAACCAACACTACACTCACACACGAGTTCATGCCAATACAATACATTTACAATACAAGAACTAATTCTGTTCTCGTTTTTTAGAGAAGCGGGAAAGCTTGGACCAAATCACCAGGACCGTCCGCCATGCTTATACAGGTTTTCTCCGGGTGCTCCGGTTAGACCAACTGCAGTTCCTTTAGGCCCCCCGGCCGTCCGCGGAGAGGAGGATCTCTCTTTGAATTGCCTTTCCCGAGGTTTCTTCCCATTTTTCATCTGGCCTCAAGGTTTTGGGGAGTTTTTCCTCGTCTTCTTAGAGAGCTTGGGCCGGGTCAGGAGCTGCTTATGATTTGTGCTTATGGCGAAAGCCATATCACATCATAAGGAAAAAAAAGATGGATACTAATCTATCAACTGGTCATTTTGTGATATTAAACTAGAATAATAATAAAAAAGAAACAACTTAGACTGTTACAGTTTCTGAGACTGATTGCAGAACAATAATCCTATCAGATAAAACAGGCTTGTCTAAATGAATGGACAAGACCTAAAATGATGAAGTGTGCTCTCTGCTTATGACTTTACATTGCTTTATGCTTCACTCATGTTGGCATAATGAATAAAAGTTTTTAAAATGTTTTTTTTAAAACCCGTGGCATCATATTTACTTACTTTCTTCCTATTTACACAAACAGCTTTTTTTTCCAAATTGCTGTCACAGACCCTGCATACCAATGGTACCACCCTGAAACTGTTGAAAGTGAGCAGTCTGATGAAGTACAGTATATTTCGGTCTTCTCTAAAATGTCCATATATATCAGAGAAATCCATGGGCCAACCACACTGCACCATTACATGCAAAATGCTGAAGGTAATACATGCAGACACTGTCCAGAACAGAACAGAACCGAGAACCTTCAATCCTGAGGTGTCTTTCTCTCATGACTTGGATGAGTTTCTGCCAATCCCTGTCTTGCACAAGTCGCAATATCCAACCAAAAGAAAATGACTTGTTGCAAAGGAAAGCAACTCTCATTTAATGATGCCTCCACAGCAAGGTCGCAGTCACTCATTCTTGAAAAGCAAAAGTGATTAGAGGCTTTTCGGGGCAGTAAAAAGGCTGTGTAGGGATTTTAAGTAATCATTAAGTAATTACAAATTTTAATAGTTATTCGTGACTATTTTTCTGCTGGTGCTCACTTTTTAACAAATATGGTCTCTGAACGAAAAGAAAGTTTTAGCATTTTTATATGCGTTCTCTTCCAAGACGGAAGTAATTTACTCCTTTTCCTGACCTGTTTCACTATAAAACCTAACAGTATATCTTGATAAAAGAAGTAACATAACTTCAGCTTGGAAAAACAGTTGGACTCATGAAAAAAACCTCACTCAGAAATGAATTGCTGTCGTAATAGCTCAGTTGTTTTGAGTGCCTTAATATTTTGGAGCAAGTATAAGTAATGATGGAATAATTCCAGCTCATTCCAGTGACCCATTTTCTTGGAGCTGACTTTATATCATTGCAAAAAAAAATGTTTATTTCAGTTTATAAACCATCATGAGGTGAATAAGTAAGCTAAAGAAAGCATGTAAACATTTGTTTTATGATCTAGCAAAGTATAACGATTTGTTGTTGATTACATAAAATAAATATTACAATTTGTTAACCATGATTAATAAATCACGGAAGCAGGCCTATATTTGCAAGCAAAAATGACCATTTTTGTGTACAGGGCGGGACGGTGGTGCAGTGGTTAGCACTGTCACCTCATAGTAAGAGGGTTCCAGGTTCGAATCCCGGTCTGGGCCCTTCTATGTGGAGTTTGCATGTTCTCCCTGTGCCTGCGTGGGTTTTCTGCGGGCTCTCTGGCTTCCTCCCACAATACCAAAAACATGCACATTAGGTTAACTGGCTACTCTGCATTGTCTGTTTTTGTGTGTCACCCCTGATGGATCAGCAGTATAGAAAATGGATCCCCTGTGTCTTCTCTGTGTTAACCCTGTCACATGACCCGTGCTGCTGGAATTTGCACATGCGGCATAAAATAAAGATTAGTTTCATGTTTGTAAGAGCCTGCATCAGGAAGTGACGTAATGAAGCAAAAGAAATGGGGAGGGATGTTGATGAAAAATAAGATTGACAGCATGCAAAACAAACAAACAAGAAAACACAGTGATCCGCATACGAGACATTAAACAAAGCTGTAAAACTGAAAACTGAAAAAAACCCCTGAAGTTTTCAAATTTAAAATTAAGACATTCAATATATGGGCAAAGGAAGGGGCAAAATTAAATTAAATATTATATTAAATTAATATGCTGTCGCTGGCAATCATTTTGAGCTGAATCTATGTTTCAGAAAACTCTGCAACATTTGTGTTAGGGCACAGGTAGAGCTTTTTCAAGTTCAAGCCTTTTGCCAGGACATCCTTCTCAGACTGGGAGAGAATTCTTTCTGATAAGTTCTTGACCCATACTAATGCGTTTGTGCACATGCCACATGCTTTATTTATTGTGATTAGTTCTATTTTTTGTATACCTTTTTTTTATAATGACCATTCTCCATGTAGGCCTTGTTTTTGCGAGTGAAGCTTTGGGGGTTCCTACCGCAGTGTGTAAATAGACCATAGATGTTATGGTCTGTGCCTTTCCTTCCCCCCTCATGTGTGCTGTTTTCTCCCTCCCCTTTGTTTCTTGTGGTTCCTTGCTTGTGTCTCTCTGTGTCTGTGTTCTGGGTGTGGCTCATCAGTCCTGCTGCCAATCTGCCTGCTCACCTGAGATCCATCCACTAATCATCTCCAGCTGTACAAATACCCTGGCTCTGCAGTCTGCTCTCTGCCAGATCGTTCGGTCTACCTTCTGGTACTAACCTAGTTAGGATTGAGTATACGCACAACACTTTGCATTGTTCATCCTCTGGTCTCTCTCTTTTTCATTGTGCCTATGGCTAACTAGCTAGTTATTGTTGGCTTTTTTTCCCCTGTGTGATCTTTTGCTAAAGACTTGTGTAACCCGGGTGAAAAAACCCACATATTAGTTTCCTTCTACTCTATTCTGATATCGTGAATCCATTTTGCGGCTGACGTCATCACGTTGCTACGGTCATGTGACCTAGCGTGGCCAATTGAGTGGGCATAAGTGACTAGCGACTGGTAAGTACAAGAGAAGCACACTTGTCGCGTGTTGCTGGAGGAGCCGGCCACCGAAGCCGTCGAGAGCGTTTGTACGAAGCTTGAATGTTGTTAAACTGCAAATTAGCCAGGTTTTGATGGCGAGCTAGGAATCAGAGAGTTCAATGGAATAAGCCTGAAGATTCTCCCAGGACTCAGCTGAATCGACCTTACTGCACTTTGGGCTGGCAGGAGGTTCCCTTGTGCAGCAGCCCCAACTTCTCATTTCTTTCCCCCCCTCTGCAACTTCCAAACACGGCCACTACACTTACACTCCTCAATCCCTCAATACGCCTGGACATTCTCAAGCAGAACCCTCACACATTTTTGGGTCATTGAACTGTGTAGCAGCAAAAATAAAGGGTTACAGCTTTTCCTCTAGCTTGATTTCCCTGTCCCTTTTTCTCACCACTTCGAAGAAAGCAGACAGTTGGTGTTTAAGACTCCCAGCTTTCCCAGAAAAGAACAAAAAATAAATGAACCCAGGAAGAGTGATGCCGTTGACTTGTTTTTATTTCAAATAAATAAATAAAAATAATAATAATAATTAACTGCACCAAGCAGGGCTTCTGCTTGATCTGCGGCAGGGCTGAGACTGGCCGAGGTCAAAAATGAGTGTCAGCTGGTCTGCCTTCTCCTCCATTGTGCTGCATACGCTCCAATTTATAAGTTTGCACCCATGCTTCCTGCAGGGGGCGCACATTCTCAAAGGAAAAAAGAAAAATATAAGCAAATAGAAATAAACACTAAATGCGGCTCCTACCAACACCTCTTATAGTGATATCGAGAGGTTTCTTCAAGAGCGCAAAGATAGAAAACATTTTATAGCATCATTCTGTTTGCTTCTGGGTTCCTCTGTCACTTACCATTTACCAGACATCTCTCATAGATGGGAAAAAGACTTGAATAACGAATATCTAGAGGATGACTGTCTGTCAGCTATACGCCTGATCAAGTCCTAATCTACCTGTAATCGGCTGAGAGAAACTAAGTACAAGATACTTCACAGGCTATATATTACTCCTATTATTTTAAACAAAATTGACCGTTCCATTTCCCCTCTATGTACCAAGTGCAACTTGGAAAGAGGAACATTTTTTCACTATTTTTGGGAATGTAAACTGATCTCCAGATTCTGGTCACTTATCTCAAAGGTACTCAGTGGTATATTTAAGAAAAAAATTAAAAAAGCCTGCCCTCTAGAGATCTACATCTCACTACATCACATTATAAGCTTTTTGAAAAACTCCTTCTTGCTGCCCGAAAATGTATACTACAAAACTGGATCAAACCTCTTCCGCCTACTATCACCTTTTGGTACAGAGAGATCTTTAATACCCTCCCTCATGAAAGGTTGGAAGCTGTTGTGAAGGGCAAAGATGAGTTATTTATAAAAGTCTGGACACCGTTTTTAGATTATATACCTGCAGATCTGAAAAATCTGCTAATGATGGGCAGACAATTTTCTGAGTGGAATAGGACTTCCCCTGTGCAGGGATAATAGGCTGTGATAATGATTGTTTTCTCTTAACTCGTGGTTAAATACTGACTGGAATCAAACCAGAACTGTAATTATTTTTCATTTTAATTTAATTTAATTTAATTATTATTTATTTCCCACTATTTATCTATTTATTATACTCTGTTCATTTAATTCTATATTTCATTTTATTTAGTTATTCTAATTTTACTTTTATCTATTTCTGGTTACTTTGTTATTTTCCAACTTTATGTCATTGATATCACATGATGTAACTGCTTTGTTTCTTGGTTTTTGTTTTTTGTTTTGCTTTTTCTCTCTTTCTTCTGGTATAACTTTGTAGTACGTGTGCTGTCTGATGGGGGGGGTGGGGGGGTTGTTTCTGTGTTTTGTACTGTTTATGTTTGGAAAACCAATAAAATGTGTTTTAAAAAAAAAAATGCGGCTCCTACACACCGGCCCCTAATTATTCTCTATAGAATTAATTATCCAAATATACAAAAGGGAGCTGTATAATAAACAATTACTGGGAAATAAATACTGAAAATTTTACAAGATAAAAAATAATGCATGAATATGAAAAGAATGTATACGTTACATTCCTTATGTGTGGCCAGAAACAGTCACTCTTCAGTGTCTAGAATTCGACACAGTTTAGTGATGGGCCTCTCAAGGACTGAAGTCTTTGTCTGGATCTTCACTGATCGCACCAGGCCCCTTGCATCTGGCTTGGTCTCCAGCACTCTTCCTAATGGCCAGGATCCCCGAGGAGCAGTGGGGTCAACCACCAGGACAATGTCTCCCACATTTATGTTCTTTCTTACTGCAGTCCATTTCTGCCTTTCCTGAAGTAGTTGGAGGTATTCCTTGGCCCACCGGTGCCAGAAGAGATCGGCCATGTATTGAACCTGTTTCCAGCGGCGCCTGGCATAAAGGTCAGATCTCAGGAAGGTACCAGGGGGTAGGATGGGTTTGGTTTTTAGCAGGAGGATGTGGTTTGGGGTCAAAGGCTCTAGGTCATGTGGGTCTGAAGACACTGTAGAGAGAGGGCGGTTATTTAAGATTGCCTCCACCTCGCAGAACAGGGTTTGAAGACCTTCATCATCGATGGATTGTTGATGAAGAATGGAGTTCAGCACCTGACGGACAGATCTTATTAGTCTTTCCCATACTCCACCGTGGTGTGATGCAGCTGGTGTGTTGAAACTCCATTCAACTCCATCTGGAAGCAGGGCATCCTGGATTTTTTTTTCATTCAGTGACATCAGAGCCCTCTTAAGCTCTGCTTGGGCACCCACCAGGCTTGTTCCATTGTCAGATCTGATGTCTTAACTTGGCCCCTCCTACAAATAAATCTCCTCAAAGCATGAATGCATGAGTCAGTATCCAAAGAGAAAGCGACTTCTAAATGAACTGCTCTGCAGACATGCATGTGAACAGAACTCCATACCTTTTGATGGTACTTCTCCCTCGCCTTACTTCAATTGGGCCAAAGTAGTCCAATCCAACGTTGGTAAAGGGAGGGAGATCAGGCAGGATTCTTTCCAATGGCAAATCTGCCATCTTCTGCTCCTTTGTTTTGCCTCTCACACGCCGGCACACAACACATTTGGAGAGCACCTTTCTTGCCACTGAGTTGCCCTTTAAAATCCAGTACTTTTTACGGAGCTCTGAGAGCACGTGGTTCCGTCCACTGTGACCACAGCGTTCATGAGTGTGCTTTAAGAGAAGAAATGAGATGTGTGAATCCTTGGGCAGGATACAGGGGTGTTTGGTTTCTTCAGGCATTGCAGATTTATGTAGTCGGCCACCCACCCTTATGATGCCCTCATCTAGTACAGGATCAAGCCTACATATCCTGCTGCTCCTTTGCACTCTAGATGGGATCATTTCCAACGTTGCTATTTCAGCAGTGAATGCTTGTCTCTGGACGTAGGTGATGACTGACCTTTCAGCCTCTGCAAGATCTTTCACTGTGAGGAGCCGTCCATCAAGGCAGGTTCTGAAGTTCTTATGTTTTGATTTTACTCTGTATTTATTTGAGCGAGTAATGACTTGATGTGTGGGAAGCTTCTTTACCATTTTGACCATCTGCAGGAGAGTTTTCTTTAGCTTGAGGTATCATGCTACAGCTTTCAGAAGCTTCATCCAGTCTGAAAAGAAGAATATAAGATGATCTGTGGGGGTTTCAGTGTTCTTTATCACTGTTGTCAACACAGCAGTACTTTTCCGGACCTCTGGATCATCCTGCAACACCAAGCCCAATGCTTTCACTTGCCAACCTTCCTCCAACTTCCACAAGAATTCAGGTCCATGCATCCATCTTTTCTGCTGCATGAATTTGCTTGCGCTCAATCCTCTTTAGCAGTCATCAGCAGGATTGTCTTTACTGCTTACATACCTCCATTGAGAGGGGTCCGAGTTGTCATGAATCAGTGAGACTCTGTTGGCTACATATGTCTTGAACTTTGCCTGGTCATTTACAATGTACTTCAGTACCGTTTGACTGTCAGTCCAGAAAACTGAGGGCTTTAATTCCAGGTGTAATTCTCTTCTCAGCATTCTGTCCACCTTCACCAGCAGTGCTGCAGCAGCCAGCTCCAATCGTGGCACTGTGATGCACTTCAATGGAAGGACTCTGGACTTTCCTAGGGCAAAGGTGACATGTACTACATCCTGACCATTAACCAGTCTTAGGAAGCTCACTGAGCCACAACCACTCTCACTGGCATCAGAAAAGTGATGAAGTTCTACAGATTTTTTTATTCCATACCCCTTTGGTTTCAGACAGCGTGCAACACTGAAACCTTGGATTTTTTCCAGACTGCTAATCCATTCCAGCCATCTGTCTGACGCAGCTTGGGGCAAAGGTTCGTCCCATCCAAAGCCTCTCCGACAGAGCTCCTGTAGCAACTGCTTTGCTGGCAGAATGAGAGGAGCAAGAAAACCAAGAGGATCAAAGATTGAACTTAGAACAGAAAGAATGCCTCTGCGGGTACGTGGCCTTTGGCTTAGATTGATGTTGAACTGGAAATTGTCAGAGTCTACACACCAATGCAGTCCCAATGCTCTTTCAGTAGGTAGGCTATCCTTGTCAAGATCCAGCTTCTTAATTTCATTTGGCCTCTCTTCTTTAGGAATGGATGCTAAGACATCACGACTGTTGCTGACCCACTGAGTCAGCTGGAACCCACCTTTGTTACACAGTGCAGAAAGGTCTTTTACCAGTTGGATGGCTTCAGGCTCACTGACCACAGATTTAACACAGTCATCCACATAAAATTTGCGCCGGACTGTTTCAGCTACCTGAGGGGGAAAACAGCTTTGATTGTCAGCAGCAGTTTTTTGTAATGCAAAAGTTGCACAACTTGGGGAGGACACAGCACCAAAAATGTGCACAAGCATACGGTACTCCTTTGGGGTCTGACTGGTGTCGCCTTGTGGCCACCACAGGAAGCGCAAGAAGTCTACATCAGATTTATCCACTCTAACCTGATGGAACATTGATTAGATGTCAGCCATAATTCCAATGGGCTCTTTGCGAAATCTCAAAATGACACCGACCAGAGAATTGGTCAGGTCAGGACCTTGCAGCAGCTCCGTGTTGAGGGAGACACCTTGGTATGAAGCAGCACAGTCGAAGACCACCCTAAGCTTTTTCTTTTTTGAGTGGTAAACGCCATGGTGTGGCAAGTAACATACCTTTCCAGGTAATGGCGTGAGTTCGTTCTGTGGAACTTCCTCTGCATAATTATTCTCAAGCATATCATTGAGAAACGCAACATATTCCTGCTTATACTGCTCATCCTTTTCCATTTTCCTTTTTAGATTCCGTAAGCGCTGCTCAGCAATTTGGCGGTTGTTAGGCATGCTGACATCACCTTTCCTAAAGGGCAACTTTAGACTGTAATGTCCATCCTGTAGCCTCATTAGCAATCTTCAAGAACCTTTTGTCCTTGATTGACGTCTCAGTCTTTTCCTCACATGCTACCTCACTGAAGTCCTGATTATACTGTGAGATCAATAGGTCCTCCAATCTGGCTACCGATATCCTATTCACAGTAGCATCTTTCACACTGCCAGCAGCACATCTCAGTGGCCCATTTACCACCCACCCCAAAAGTGTTCTAACTGCATAAGGACCCCCATTTTGGCTATTAACAACCTCCCACGGTTCCAATAACGTTGGAGCGTTTGTGCCAATCAACAGCTCCACCTTTGCATTGATGCTGGGAATTTGGACCTTTCTTAGATACGCCCATTGCGTTAAGTCACTTTGCTTGGGAATGTCGTTTGTACTGACAGGCATTTCCTTTTGAGTGAAGACATCAGGAAGAGGGAAAAAGTTGTCGCTGTCCAGTGCTGAAACTTCAATTCCAGGTAAAACATAAGATGGAACAGACTTTTCCAAATTCATAGTACGGAGAAGAATGTGTGTTCTTTTACCTTTCAGTTTGAGCCGGGACATAAGCTCCTCAGAGCAGAAGGTGGCAGTGGAACCCGGATCCAGGAGAGCATACACCTGCAAGATCTGGCTGCCCTTTGTAGCCTTAACCTTAACTGGGACAATGGACAGCACACTCTGCTGGTCTCCGGCCCCTATATGACCACATAACCCTGCTGATGTGCTGCTTATAACACCAGAAGGTCTTTCTGTGTCTTTGCCTGCACTGTCTTTAGCCTGTATGTGTAGAGCACTTGGATGAGCTTGCTTGCACACTTTACAGATGAGGCGCAATTTACAATCTCTGCTAATGTGGCCTACAGATAGACACCCAAAGCATATGCCTTTGTTCTTTAAAAAGCTGAGCTTGTCTCTGTGTGTTTTTCTAGAGAAGTCTTTGCACAGGTCCAACGAGTGTTTTGAACTACAGAGAGGACAAGAGGGTTCTGGTTTTGTTTCCTTTGGAGTAATAGCTATGGCAAAATTACTAGACTTGTCAGATGATCTAGCCTTTGCCTTAGTAGCTGACTGGTCATAAAGATCACCAAAGATTGGATCAGCTGCTATACGAGCTTGCTTTTCAATAAAACAGACAAGATCCAAAATTCTCACCCTGTGATTCTGCTGTTCTTGTAGCTCAAAAGCCTTGTTGCGCCATTTCTCCCTGAGTTTGTACGGCAACTTAAGGACAATGCTTCTCATATTGGATATTGTGTCCAGCTCCTCTATGTACTCCATTTCTTCCATGGCATTGCAACAGCTCCTAAGAAACAGGGCGAAATCTTGCAGCATTTTAGAGTTATCAGATTTTATTTGAGACCAGGACAGGACCTTTTCCAAATAGGCACAAGAGATTTTGTATTCATTTCCAAAGTTTTCCTTAAGCAACTTCTTTGCTTTGTGATAACCTCTGTCTGCTGACATGTATTCACAGCTCCTAACTAGTCTTTGTGCCTGGCCTGTAGTGTATTGAATAAGAAACTGCAAGCGGTCCCTATTGTTATCAGTCTTAGCTTCAATCAGGTTCTCAAATGAGTGAATGAATGATTTGTACTCCAGGACTTGCCCATCAAAGACTGGAATGCTTCCTTGTGGTAAAGTGGCCAAAAGTTGCTGTTTCATAAGAATCCGTGTCAATTCATTTTGATTTTCCAGGATATTTATTATATCTGTTTCTTGTGCTGAGCGGGGGGTAAAGGGGGTTTCTGAGTGAGGCACAGTGGGCTGAGCAGGTTGGGCTGAATGGGAAGAGACGTACTGAGGAATAGGACTATGCAATTGAGGTACAGTGGGCATAGCATGGAGAGTACCAGGGGGGTTTGAGGCCTGTAGCAGTTGTGGTTGGATATCACTACTGGCCCTGGGTTGCACACTGGGCGCTGTGGGCTGATATTGATCTGAATTTATAGTAAATGGGAACTGAACTTGAACACCTGCCTTGGTCTTGACAACAGGAGCAATTTCAGGGAGTGAACTTTCGGGTTTTATATCAAGCTGTACATGTGCAGCTGTTGATGCATCAGCTGTGAAATTGGTTGCTTCTGCACATAGTACAGGTGCTGGGTCATGACAGGAACAAAGTGATCAGGATCAGTTGCATTTGCTTCAGCCTCTTTTAGGTAATTAATCCTTGCAGTTGTGGCTTCAATTTCAGACTGCAGTTCCAAAGCTTCCTTTCTCTTTCTTAGCATTTCTTCCTGCTCTACAATGGCGTGTTTTTCCTGCAACTTTGAAATTTTGGTCATTAAAGCAGCTCTTTCTGCTTCTGCGCGAATGCGCAGCGTCGTAGACGAGGCGCTAGATGATGTACTGGAACGGGATTTAACAGATTGCGAGTCAGAATCAACAGGTCTGATCTTTGCAGCTTCAAACATTTCCAGTGGATACTTTGTATGGGCGTCAGCAGCGGTAACCTGTATTAAGTCACCGGAAGTGGGGCTTTCGATGACTGAAATCCATTTATTTACGTCATCGACGAAGGCCGCAATCTGCTTTAGTTTAAGTTGATACCAGTTTTCATCGTCTTCCTTTCTCGCTCCCTTCTCCAACATTTCAGCAAACATGATGTGTAAAGCTTTAAACTCCTCCACAAACTCATGAAACTTACCCATGTTTAATTTAACTTCATCAAGAAATTCTTTTTCCGTCATCATAGCATTAACAATGTTCATTCTCCGTGTTATATGTGACATCTTTCCTCCTCTAGAAGAGCGCAGACGCGCTTTAACATAACATGGCGCTGGAGGAGCAGCAGCAAGTTGTGGCAGCTCTGCCCCCTCTTCTCTTCTTTTTAGTTTTCTCTACAGTTTTTTGGCGAGTTTTACGTGTTTTGTTTAATGTGGTTGATTACTGTAGGAAATGTGCACACAGGGACACCACTTTTATTAGTTTTGTTTTTTGCTTTTTGCTCTTTTTTGACCTTTTTGGCACTTCACTGGGGAACCCCTTCAGCTTCAGCCATGGCTGTATTGTTTACACCAGGGATCAGCTGTTAGCTCTATGCGGCCCTGCTCTTCTCTACGCGGAGAAACCAGAGATTCCTGCGGAAATACGGAGGAGAAGGAGAGGCTGCAGAGCGGGACGAAAGATCCAGGAGAGGAAACGGAGGTACAGACCATATATACCCTCCGTTATTATGGGAAATGTCCGTTCCCTCTCCAATAAGACCGACGAGCTTACAGCACTGATCCGGCTGCAGAAGGAGTACAGGGAGTGCAGCCTTATGTGTTTTACTGAGACTTGGCTGAATGGACTGATACCGGACTCTGTGGTTTCCCTGAATGGTTTTAAACTTGTGCGTGCTGACCGGAGAGTGGAGGACTGTGGTAAGCGGAAAGGCGGGGGGCTGGCGGTGTTTATTAATGAGAGATGGTGCAACCCGGGGCACATCTCTGTTAAGGAACAAGTCTGCACTAAAGACATCGAGTTGCTTGCTGTTGGCATTCGGCCTTATTACATCCCAAGGGAGTTTTCGCACGTTATTGTGTTTAATGCGTACATCCCTCCCTCAGCCGATGCAGCAGCCGCCTGTGAGTTGCTCCACAGTGCAGTGACCAGGATGCAGACACAGCACCCACAGTCCCTCCTGCTTATCAGTGGAGACTTCAATAGAGCCTCTCTATCTTCCACTCTCCCCACATTCACACAGTATGTGAAGTGCCACACCAGGGGCAACAAGACGCTGGACCTTTTGTATGCTAATGTCAAAGACGCATACACCTCCGCCCCCCTCCCCCCGCTGGGACGCTCTGATCACTGTCTCGTTCATCTGCTCCCTGAATACACACCCAGGGTGAGAAGAGAGCCTGCACAGAAGAAGTCTGTGAAAGTGTGGACTGATGAGGCCAGTGAGAGACTGAGAGACTGTTTCCAAACTACAGACTGGGAGACACTTTACAGCTCTCATGGTGACGACATCAATGGCCTGACCGACTGCATCACAGACTACATCAACTTCTGTGTGGAGAACACCTTGCCAACCCGGAGAGTACGGTGTTTCTCCAACAACAAGCCCTGGGTGACCCCTGAGCTGAAAGCCCTACTGAACCAGAAGAAGAGGGCTTTCTTTTCTGGGGACAGAGTGGAGCAGAAGAGAGTACAGGGTGAACTCAAGTATGCAATCAGGCGGGCAAAGAACAGCTACAAGAAGAAGCTGGAGGAGCGGCTGGAGCATAACAACACACGAGATGTGTGGAGGGGCCTGAAGACCATCTCAGGACATGGACAGAGTGGAGCCAGAGGGACAGCTGAAGGCAACCAGCGATGGGCAAGTGAATTAAACCTATTTTTCAACAGGTTTAATTCCAACCCCACCCCCTCTGCCACCCATCCTCTACCCTCTTCACACATCTCCAGGCCAGCAGACACTACCACCATCACCACACCATCACTGTCCTCTACTTCACCTCCCATCACCCCCCTGTCTTCACACCACTTCACACCAGCCCCCCCTTCCACCATCAGCCCAACCATCCCCTATTGTCCACCCCTTTCCCCTCCCCACCCCCCTCTCTCACCCCTCTCCTTAACATCGGACCAGGTGAGGAGAGAACTGAGGCGGCTGAAGTGTAGGAAAGCTGCAGGACCAGACGGGATCAGCCCCAGACTGCTTAGGGACTGTGCTGACCAGCTCTGTGAGGTGGTCTCGTACATCTTCAACCTGAGCCTTAGTCTGGAGAGGGTCCCCGTCCTGTGGAAGACCTCCTGTGTGGTTCCAGTTCCTAAGACTGCACACCCCAAGGAGCCAAACCACTACAGGCCTGTCGCCTTGACCTCTCACCTGATGAAGACCATGGAGAGGCTCATCCTCAGTCACCTTCGCTCTGTGGCGAGTACAGCGATGGACACGCTGCAGTTTGCCTACAGGCCAAACATTGGGGTGGATGATGCTGTCATCTACCTGCTGCACCGGGCGCTGACTCACCTGGAGAGTGCTGGGAGCGCTGTGAGAATCATGTTTTTTGATTTCTCTAGCGCATTCAACACAATTCAGCCGGTGCTGCTGAGAGAGAAGCTGGAGAGAGCAGGAGTGGACAGACATTTGGCTGCTTGGATCATCGATTACCTCACCAACAGGCCACAGTATGTGAGACTGCGTAACTGTGTGTCTGAGGTGGTGGTCTGCAGCACGGGGGCCCCCCAGGGAACAGTACTCTCACCTTTCCTCTTCACCCTCTACACCTCGGACTTCACCTACAACACCAGCAGATGTCACCTCCAGAAGTTCTCTGACGACTCAGCCATTGTTGGCTGTGTGTCTGAGGGGAATGAGACGGAGTACAGGTCAGTCATCGTGGACTTTGTGGACTGGTGTGAGCGCAACCACCTGTGCTTAAACACCAGTAAAACAAAGGAGATGGTGATTGACTTTCGGAGAAGGTCATTACCACATACACCAGTGAACATCCAGGGCTTGGACATTGAGATTGTGGACAGTTTCAAGTACCTGGGTGTCCACCTCAACCATAAACTGGACTGGTCACATAACACCGATGCCCTGTACAAGAAGGGCCAATGTCGCCTCCACCTTCTGAGGAGACTGAGGTCCTTTGGAGTGTGCAGGCCCCTCCTAAGGACTTTTTATGACTCTGTGGTAGCCTCTGCTATTCAGTATGCTGTGGTCTGTTGGGGACCGGGCAGCACGGACCGGGACAGGAAGAGACTAAATAAGCTGGTCAGGAGGGCCAGCTCTGTCCTGGGCTGCCCACTGGACTCCGTGGAGCAGGTGGGTGAGAGGAGGATGTTAGCCAAGCTGACATCCATCATGGACAACACCTCTCATCCTCTGCATCAGACAGTGGAGGCTCTGAACAGCTCCTTCAGTGGCAGACTGCTACACCCTCAGTGTAGGAAGGAGCGCTACCGCAGGTCTTTCATTCCCGCTGCTGTTAGACTGTATAATTCTATGGTCTAGTCCTCTTTCTTCCCTTATGAGGACTTGTATATAGCTTTATAGTGTACTATTTTTACTTACCTTGTAAATTGTTAATTTATTTCACCTCTATATTTTTTGTAAATGTTTATGCACACTTTTTGCACTCTTCTTGTGTTCTTGTGAGCTGCCACAACAGGTGAATTTCCCCACTGCGGGATCAATAAAGTTCATCTTATCTTATCTTAATTGCTTCATCCAAGCCTCCGGCAGGAGTTACTTCGGCTTCGTCAGAACTGGCCATATTTAATCAAAATGCAAGCTTCCAAAAATACAAAAAAACCCCAAACTATTTTCTTCTTTCAGATATCTTTATGTGTCCAAACAAAAAAAACTTAAGAGTCAGATCTCATTCTTTTTAAAGCTTCCTTTCCAGGTTAGTTTCAATTGTTTGGCCACGTGAGTAAACTTTCAAAAAAATAACTGTGTTAGTTCATCTTCAACAAAGGTCGTTTCTAAATGATCCAAAAATTATTTCCAAACGAAAAAACTTTCAAAAAATGTCTTTTACAAATACATACCTCTTCCAAAGAGTTTCTTTGTCTGACCCGACATGTGCTCTTGGTCGGCGTCTCCTTTGTTTTCCGTTCATCATCCAAAGTATCCTCCAGATCCTCCAGTCAAAAATCCACAGCTAATCATTTTTTATATTTTTCTTTTTTCTCAAAGGAAAAAAGAAAAATATAAGCAAATAGGAATAAACACTAAATGCGACTCCTACAAACTGTGTCGTGCTTCCGGGATACAGACAAAGCATTGTATCCTTCCTTTGGAAGGGTTTGCAGGATGTATTTTATATTGTGCGGAAATTGTACATTTTGTTGTGCGCACATTGGTTGTCTATCTGATTCAATGTAATTGTCTATGTTTTTTGTTGTCTTTCACAATATATGGTAGCACTCACTTAAAAAACTGAATCCTTTTATTTTATTCTCCTCTCCTAGAGCCGAATCTGGATTTCTGACACTGGCCCAATAACCGAATGCTGTTGTTTAGTATTCAGCTGTTGTTTAGTATTAAGTAATATATAGGTTACACTTGTCTTTTCGGCTGCAGATCATTGCCTGTGGGTCTCGTGTGAGTCAGCCACTTCTGCCTGCCACCTGCTTCCAGCCTAGCTCTGTCTGCCTGTCTGTCTGCCTGCCTGCCCTGCATTTCCTGAAGCCTCGGAAACACCGAAGACGTCCTTTCTCTGTTGTTTCAAGAAAATAAAGCCACTTACAACTGTTTTCCAGGTCTTGCTTTTGGGTCCAGTTCTCTCTACACACTGTACAACAGCCGGGTTCTGGTCCTCCACCTAGTGGCAAGGAAAAATTTTGGCCCACGGCCTAAATTACTTGCCAGTCCCTGCCCTATACCAACTTCAATCCCTGTCTTAAGACTGTCAGAGTCAGCATCCATAAGAATGTTAAAGTCACCTACTATAATGACTTTATCTGTACTGAGCACTAAACTACATAAGAAGTCAGAAAACTCAGACAGGAACTCTGGGTAAGCAGCAGCAGGTGGGCGATACACAACAACTAATAAAACTGGCTTTTCTGACTTCCAGTTTTGGTGGGACAGGCTGAAAGTGAGACTCTCAAATGAGCTATAGATAGATTTAGGTTTGGGGTTAATCTGAAGACATGACTCTAGTTTTTCTAAAATCTCCGCATCAGTCACATATGCCGGCAAGCCCAGGAATGAAACTACTAGCTCATCATTAGCTATTTCTTTGCCCTGCACCATTGTGTTGCCGATCTTGTAGCCATCTAAAAGTTTATTTTTTCCCGCTGTACTTCCCATTGTAATTTCATATTTATTGGGCCCGGTATTTCTGCACGCATTAATACTGCCACACATTAAACGCGTGAATAGAATTAACTCGACCGGTGAAACTACTTCTTCTCATTTCAATTCCACCGTTACCGTCAGCTCCCTTGCATATCCCGTCTCCTGCATTTTCTTATTATATGCTTCCGATTTACCACCATTTTGCTGGCTGTCTGTCTCCCTCCCCGCCATCTCATCTCCGCAATATGCAGTTACCTGATTGTCTTCATCATATTCGGCCGTGTTCATGCCATTGTTTTGTCCGTTGTCCTGTGTCATGGTCTTTTGTTCGTTCCTGGGTCTGTCTCCATGGATGTCCATCATTGAGGAAATTTAAATAATAACAACTCCCCGACAGTCGGAAGACCGCGAGGAGCGACAAAGGGCACTAATTAATAACGGAAAAAATGAAACTAATAATAACTAGTTTAAATCAAAAATAAACGAAAAAGAGATTCTCTCTGTCTTAGTATCACAAAGCAAACTCCTGCTCTCTCTTCCTTCCGTATCACCTGACAAGCAAACATGCGCGTTCAGGGTGGTATGGCCGTAAGCCGTCTCAGTCCTCACGACGGGGCCTTTTAAAGACG
Organism: Scatophagus argus; assembly: GCF_020382885.2. Taxonomy (NCBI): domain Eukaryota; kingdom Metazoa; phylum Chordata; class Actinopteri; family Scatophagidae; genus Scatophagus; species Scatophagus argus. Next base: position 23,079,137 of record NC_058507.1, read on the forward strand.
CCGTGGCATCGCTATGCTGGAGATGAAATAAATCTTCGGATTACAGTGAATATGGAATGAACATACAATATTCTCTTCTCAAGTGTACTGGATAAGTAGCATACAGTCTCACGAATATGAAACATTGAAACAAAGCAGTAGTTCTGGAGAAAACTGGATCTAGGCGACATTCCACGCTTGCCATCGTAGCTGGTTATGATTCAAAGCTGCTCATTTCATCAGGGATGGATCTCCACTGAGGTACCAAGAGAGCCCTTTCCTGGTTGCTGAGGGGAGTGAAAAAGCTTACGGCACCTGGTATTCCCAGGCGGTCTCACATCCAAGTACTAACCAGGCCCGACCCTGCTTAGCTTCCGAGATCGGACGAGATCGGGCGTGTTCAGGGTGGTATGGCCGTAAGCCGTCTCAGTCCTCATGGCGGGGCCTTTTAAAGACGCCGTGGCATCGCTATGCTGGAGATGAAATAAATCTTCGGATTACAGTGAATATAGAATGAACATACAATATTCTCTTCTCAAGTGTACTGGATAAGTAGCATACAGTCATACAGGGAAGGGAGGTGAGTGGAAATACAGAAATTAATGGCCGCCAAATTATTCAATTCAATTCAATTCAATTCAATTCAAATTATCTCTCTGTTCCTGTGGAAGAAGGGATGAGTAATTAATGCATGGAAAAAAAATGTTTATTTGGGCTCTTTTGTACAATATCCTTAGTTGTTTATTTGTAGTTTTTTGTGGGTCCTGTTTTCTATTATTAATTCCCACGGACAGCACAGCCACCTTCACGTGAGGGTGAGGAGCAGTCTTCTCCGGGAGCTTCCAAGGATGGTAAGTTGATGCTCCCGGGTAACTGTCTATCTGTATTTGATTGCTGTTAAAAGCTGGAATGCGGTTCAAGTTAGAATCACCGATGAACCAGACAGGTCTTGTGCCATGAAGGTTCCAGTCCATTATTTTAAGTCCAGGTCTAGCTTTATGATGTTTTGGTGAGGTTTTTTTCGTTCCAAATATTGATTCACCTGACCTATATTTCTGTCTCCCTCTGGATTTCTGTGTATCAGCACCGAGTGGCTCTGTGGACCCCGCTCGCCGGAGGTGAGCGCTTTCTTTAGAGTGGGGGGATCAGAGAGAATATTTCTGTTGGGGTCGTCAGCATTGTTTTGCTTGTCAGACCCACATCTCATCATTTGTTTCTCCCCATGCTCTATTTGAGAAGGTGTAGTCACCACACTCTCCGGCTGGGGGTCCAGGTCTGGTCCCGTTATTACTGGGATTTCTGTGGGAGGAGCAGGTGAGGCAGTAGTTAGTGTTATAATGGATAAATCTTCCTGTAAGACGGCTACATTAGATAAGATAGACATTTTCGCTGGTGGGTGATTTCCAGACTGACTATCTAGTTTCTGTTTAGAACGAGCATTAACGTGTACTCTTCTGTTTCTGTTGCTGCTTATCTTCCAAGGTTTCCCTGTTGTTCGGGGCCTGGCAATCTTCCCCCCTGAGCTTGATTGGTTCAGAGTCATAGATGTTTCAACTGAAGATGCTTTCCCCTCCCGCGCTCTTCCCTGACACGATGGAGGGAAAATGGAACGACGTGGAAGGGGAGGAGAGGGAAGAGCAGATGTATGGGAGGAAGAGGAGACAGGGGAACACCGTCAGAAACACATGCCTGGACCTGGGATCTTGATTGGGCAATATCCGCTCCTGTGAGTTTTTTCACATACACAATTGGAGATGGTGGCAGTAGGGCAAGCCTTCTGGTTGTCTGTGCAGGGAGGGATCCAGATACATGCTTCACCACTTTAGGCGTCGACTGTTCTTGGGGAGGAGGGAGAACTGTTTGTCCCATATCATGGCTTTTCATAATATGGTCAACTAAAACTGGCTTTGGTCCAAGGTAAAGTGATTTCTGATGAGTCATCTGTCTTTTTGGGTTAGGGAGGGGTGGAAATTCTTGTATATCACCTAGGTTCAGCCTCCCGGGTCCCATATCCTCTACTGGTGGTTGTGTAGATGGCACCGCTGGAGCATTGCAGGTAAGTGGTGAAGTAGTGGAAGTTTGGAGTAAATCCTGTGCTTCCTGTATGGCTTGTGGGCTCAATTTAGCTTTGTAGCGCTTCGTGGCCCGGTTTACTGAAATCTTGAAAGCAGTGTCATTAAAGGGAATGTTTCTGACCGTTAAAATTATTTTTTGACAGTGTTCTTGTAAGATGGAGAGGTTCTTGAACATCCAGGCCTTAGTGTTACTCGCTACAGCCTGTCTCACTTCATCAGAGGGTGAGGAAGGTTTAATAAAAGCGGTGAGCTTTTGTACTTGCCTACACATGCCACGGGGTGGATTCTGGGTGGTGATTGCCCTATCTATAATCCCCTTATGGTGGACGGCCTGTAACAATTTAAAAAAAGCTTTAGCTGCCTGTCTGGTTTCTACATTCAAAGTCTGGTGTGGTGGAGCTATTGTAGCTAATGGCTGTCTGTGTTCCCTATGTGTCTCCTGTGTGTTTAATGTGTCTGTGTCCCTGTCCCTATGGGGTCCTCTGCTTCCCGCTGGTCGGCTGGATTGGACCGTCTTGGACCTGTGAATAAAAGCCATAGTTGGAGTGAAGCCTACCTGAACCTGGGCCCGATGGCTCCCCAGGCCAGTATCCTGTATCAGCAGGCCTCAGGAGTAGTTGCTGACTGACTGTTAAAATGAACTTTATTTAAACAATAAAAAAAGGTTAAAAAATGTTTTAAAAAAAAAACACACACTGGAGGATTGTTACCAGTGGGGTGTTAAAACCAGTAAAATCCGGTTAAAAAAAGGTCCTTGGTTTGGTCCAATGCAGCCAAATACCCTGACGTTTCGCAGCAGATACTGCTTCTTCAGAGGGGTTTACAGTGGTGAGAGGCCCAGCCATTTTTGAAATTTTGTAGGAGGGAAACCGAGATCCCTCCCACAAGCTTCAGTGGCTTTCCATGATTGGTCAGCTTGGGGGTTCTCCTGACTAGGTTTGTTAAAGGAGCAGAGGACACGAGGTAAATTTTTACAAATAATATGGCTTTAAAACATATATCAAAGAACAGGTGAAGTTAGCAGATAGAAGGGAGGGGGACAAAAAGGGAGGGGGGAACAAAAATTAAAAAGAGGATCCCTCTCTTTCTTCTTATATATAAAAAAAACTTCATTTTGTTCCCTCTAAGAAAAACACATATGTTTTCCACAGGTGTATGAGGGGCTGCCCATCGATGTATCAGTCTTAAAATCAAAAAAGCTGTTTAATGGGAAGGTACCATTTTACCGACTCAATGGTTTCAATAAACAGTCTATATAAATGTATATCTATTAATTAATTCTCCCTTTTCTCCACAGGGGGGAGTACGACTGGAATATATTGATATTCCTTGTTATTGAAGATGCATCGGCCCCCTGGGGTGAGCTGATCAATCGGCAGAAGTGAAGTCAGGTGGCTGTGGGGCCAGGGCAAGACTGCTAACCCCACACTTCCCCACATCCCTCATGATATCTTCGGTGGAATGAATCTATGTCGGGTCCTTATGATAAGGTAAGTATGGGTAAAATGAGGTCTCATAATAAATACTGGTAATACTAAATAAATCAATAATAAATAAGTAAATAGATAAATAAATAACAATACATGATTAGGAAGAATATAAGATAAAAAGAAGTAAAATACATGCTGTATTAATTTATTTAAACACACCCAATAAGAAAACACACACATATATATATATATATATATATATATACACACACACATAGTGTATATACACATCATGCCATGCCATGGATTTGTAAGTAATATTGCCTATCAAATAAAAAAATCATTGCATGTTTAGCAGATTTCCAATAATTGTAGGATTTCATCATCAGGTCTGTCTTTGTCAGGGTATTTATTGAAGATCATCCGTATTGTCTGCAATCCTACTCTGGTGTCGATATTTGTGTACAGACTATCTATGTCTATTGTAAAGAAGATTGCGTTTGTTGGCAGGCTCAGAGGACGAATTTTTTCTATAAAGTCGTAAGTATCTTTGAGGTAACTAGGATGTTTGGTGGAGAGTGGACCTAAATAAGAATCCATGTACTGTGAAAGGTTATATGTTATACTATTTCAGTCAGACACAATGGGGCTACCAGGCAGTACAATGTGCGGGAACCGCAAACATTTTCCCTTTAATTGCCACCAGCCAGGGAGTCAAATACGAATCATTTGGACGAGGTAATGTGCAAGCAATAGTTGATAAAATGCCCCCATTGGCAGAAGGCGGGGGATTGTGGCTAATCAAACTAGATAGTCCCACTGCAGGTCAGACTCTGGTGCTCGGAGACTTTAGATGTGGCAGCTGGATGCATGACATGCAGACCTGAGGTAGATTTAGGAGGAGGCTAATACGAGACGCTCTTCTGATAACACACCATTCACTAGGGTAAGCACTGACATAGGCAAAGCAATGAGAGGGAAGTGTCCATTGCCCAACGCTGCAATAGTTCCAAAATTACAGTGGGCGCCTGAACAGCACCCATGCGAGTTTCTAGATAAATGTAAAGACACGTAGATCAAACACACAGGTGTCCACCCAGAGCCAAAAGGGGTACAAAGGGAATGTTATAGACAGGCGGTGTTAGAGGGTGTTCCAGAGGAGGTTAGAGAAAAAAAAAACATTTAGTTCATCATGTCACTTGGGCACAAGACGAACAGCAAAAGGAGCGGGACACGATTAAAGAGCTTCAGGGTCAATTGCTGAAGCTGCAACTGAACGAGGCCAGACAAAAAGTAAATGACAAAAAGAGAAAAGGAAAGAGGTGAAGCCGTGAAGGTAATTGTTACTGTTGAGAACAATGATACTCATGATTTGTTTCCCCCTAGATAGAAAAAAGCTGCCCGAGATACCCACCATACGGCAGAGGAGGAGGCTCCGGGGGCTGACCACAGTGGGGAGGAGAATGGACGAGAGGACGTGAGGGACAGGGCGGACTGTCAAAGGGACAGCCGGGAGGAAACGTGTGCTACTACTGCAACCAACCAAGACATTGGGTGAAAGACTGTTCCAGTATACCGCAACGAGGGCGGGGCGAGGTCGAGGCGCTCCACCACGTCCCGGCCTGGCACAGGGACTCCATCACCAAGCAAGCACCTACAGTATCCAATATCCCATGGTGAACTGGGATGACTGGGAGGAGTGGGGAACACACCACAGAGAGACTACGACAGCAGACCCAGTGCTGTCTATAAAGTCAATCTATTGGGGAGAGATCTCTTCATCAAGCTGGGGGCATCTATACTGTGTAGCCCGGACAGACTCATAGTGACATTGCCAGATGGCACCAGACTCCCCTGTACAGGTCTGAGAACCACAGGCCAATAGGTCCAGTCTGTGGAAGAGCAGTATGCGGACATCTACTGGGCTCTGTTGCAACCTGAAACGCTTGAGAACAACAGCATTCTTTCGGCCTACCTGCAGTGGAAACCCTGGATCTCATTGTTCCAGCCCGACATCTCTCCTCCTCACCCAGCACACATGACCCTCTTCTATGACAGAATCATATTCTTTAGGTCACGAAAGAAAGTAGGAAGAGGAAATCAGAAATCAGCTTTATTTGCCAAGTACATGTGACCAAACAAGGAATTTGACTCCGACTCAGACTTTTCTCTCTATTGTGCACCATACAAAAAACAAAATAAAATAATAATAATAATTAAAAATACTTTCTTCATCAGACATATGCAGAATTGAGAAAATCTCAAGTTCTTAATGCTTTGATGTGTTTATTGTGAAGTTTAGCAGCTACACACACTACTTGTTCATTTTGGCCTTATCTCAGCGAGGGAACGCTGTTTTTGTAAATCTGACTGCAGTTCATTCTAAACAAGTTTACAGACTGCTTTCTTCATCAGACATATGCAGAATTGAGAAAATCTCAAGTTCTTAATGGTTTGATGTGTTTATTGTGAAGTTTAGCAGCTACACACACTACTTGTTCATTTTGGCCTTATCTCAGCGAGAGAACGCTGTTTTTGTAAATCCGACTGTAAGTTCAAATGCAACGATTTACAAGTACTGCTTTCTTCATCAGACATATGCAGAATTGAGAAAATAGCAAGTTCTTAATGGTTTGATGTGTTTATTGTGAAGTTTAGCAGCTACACACACTACTTGTTCATTTTGGCCTTATCTCAGCGAGGAGAACGCTGTTTAATGTAAATCTGACTGTAGTTCAAATCAAGTTTACAGACTGCTTTCTTCATCAGACATATGCAGAATTGAGAAAATAGCAAGTTCTTAATGGTTTGATGTGTTTATTGTGAAGTTTAGCAGCTACACACACTACTTGTTCATTTTGGCCTTATCTCAGCGAGGGAACGCTGTTTTTGTAAATCTGACTGCAGTTCATTCTTAACAAGTTTACAGACTGCTTTCTTCATCAGACATATGCAGAATTGAGAAAATCTCAAGTTCTTAATGGTTTGATGTGTTTATTGTGAAGTTTAACAGCTACACACACTACTTGTTCATTTTGGCCTTATCTCAGCGAGAGAACGCTGTTTTTGTAAATCCGACTGTAATTCAAATGGAAACGATTGCAAAGTACTTTCTTCATCAGACATATGCAGAATTGAGAAAATCTCAAGTTCTTAATGGTTTGATGTGTTTATTGTGAAGTTTAGCAGCTACACACACTACTTGTTCATTTTGGCCTTATCTCAGCGAGAGAACGCTGTTTTTGTAAATCCGACTGTAATTCAAATGGAAACGATTGCAAAGTACTTTCTTCATCAGACATATGCAGAATTGAGAAAATCTCAAGTTCTTAATGGTTTGATGTGTTTATTGTGAAGTTTAGCAGCTACACACACTACTTGTTCATTTTGGCCTTATCTCAGCGAGAGAACGCTGTTTTTGTAAATCTGACTGTAGTTCAAATCAAGTTTACAGACTGCTTTCTTCATCAGACATATGCAGAATTGAGAAAATAGCAAGTTCTTCATGGTTTGATGTGTTTATTGTGAAGTTTAGCAGCTACACACACTACTTTGGCCTTATCTCAGCGAGAGAACGCTGTTTTTGTAAATCTGACTGTAGTTCAAATCAAGTTTACGTAGACTGCTTTCTTCATCCGACATATGCAGAATTGAGAAGATAGCAAGTTCTTCATGGTTTGATGTGTTTATTGTGAAGTTTAGCAGCTACACACACTACTTTGGCCTTATCTCAGCGAGAGAACGCTGTTTTTGTAAATCTGACTGTAGTTCAAATCAAGTTTACGTAGACTGCTTTCTTCATCCGACATATGCAGAATTGAGAAGATAGCAAGTTCTTCATGGTTTGATGTGTTTATTGTGAAGTTTAGCAGCTACACACACTACTTTGGCCTTATCTCAGCGAGAGAACGCTGTTTTTGTAAATCTGACTGTAGTTCAAATCAAGTTTACTAGACTGCTTTCTTCATCAGACATATGCAGAATTGAGAAAATAGCAAGTTCTTAATGGTTTGATGTGTTTATTGTGAAGTTTAGCAGCTACACACACTACTTTGGCCTTATCTCAGCGAGAGAACGCTGTTTTTGTAAATCTGACTGTAGTTCAAATCAAGTTTACGTAGACTGCTTTCTTCATCAGACATATGCAGAATTGAGAAGATAGCAAGTTCTTAATGGTTTGATGTGTTTATTGTGAAGTTTAGCAGCTACACACACTACTTTGGCCTTATCTCAGCGAGAGAACGCTGTTTTTGTAAATCTGACTGTAGTTCAAATCAAGTTTACAGACTGCTTTCTTCATCAGACATATGCAGAATTGAGAAAATAGCAAGTTCTTAATGGTTTGATGTGTTTATTGTGAAGTTTAGCAGCTACACACACTACTTGTTCATTTGGCCTTATCTCAGCGAGAGAACGCTGTTTTTGTAAATCTGACTGTAGTTCAAATCAAGTTTACAGACTGCTTTCTTCATCAGACATATGCAGAATTGAGAAAATAGCAAGTTCTTAATGGTTTGATGTGTTTATTGTGAAGTTTAGCAGCTACACACACTACTTGTTCATTTTGGCCTTATCTCAGCGAGAGAACGCTGTTTTTGTAAATCTGACTGTAGTTCAAATCAAGTTTACGTAGACTGCTTTCTTCATCAGACATATGCAGAATTGAGAAGATAGCAAGTTCTTAATGGTTTGATGTGTTTATTGTGAAGTTTAGCAGCTACACACACTACTTGTTCATTTTGGCCTTATCTCAGCGAGAGAACGCTGTTTTTGTAAATCTGACTGTAGTTCAAATCAAGTTTACGTAGACTGCTTTCTTCATCAGACATATGCAGAATTGAGAAGATAGCAAGTTCTTAATGGTTTGATGTGTTTATTGTGAAGTTTAGCAGCTACACACACTACTTTGGCCTTATCTCAGCGAGAGAACGCTGTTTTTGTAAATCTGACTGTAGTTCAAATCAAGTTTACGTAGACTGCTTTCTTCATCAGACATATGCAGAATTGAGAAGATAGCAAGTTCTTAATGGTTTGATGTGTTTATTGTGAAGTTTAGCAGCTACACACACACTACTTGTTCATTTGGCCTTATCTCAGCGAGAGAACGCTGTTTTTGTAAATCTGACTGTAGTTCAAATCAAGTTTACGTAGACTGCTTTCTTCATCAGACATATGCAGAATTGAGAAGATAGCAAGTTCTTCATGGTTTGATGTGTTTATTGTGAAGTTTAGCAGCTACACACACTACTTTGGCCTTATCTCAGCGAGAGAACGCTGTTTTTGTAAATCTGACTGTAGTTCAAATCAAGTTTACAGACTGCTTTCTTCATCAGACATATGCAGAATTGAGAAAATAGCAAGTTCTTAA